>NC_092127.1:130673-430673 GCF_043159975.1 Macaca nemestrina | reverse complement strand
ATGCACCGGGGACCTATCCAGGGTCCTGACCTTCCTTATAACTCATGGTCTCGAAAGCCTTGTGCTCCTCCACCTCCTGTCACGTATCTTTTTAAACCCTCACCCACACGACTGTGACTCATGACCACTGCAATTACCCGTCTTAAACCTTCGTGGTCCACTCATACCCTGAGTAATTCACACCAGGAAGAATTATCATGCTAATTTTTCAAATCATAAAACCAAAATCAGTTTAGTGGATTGACAGTTCACAATGAAGAATGCATCCTAGGAGCTCACAATTAACTTTGTGAAACTGGTAATTTGCTGCACTTTTTTGTCATAGTAGTATCTTCATTCTTTTTAAAAATAAATACGTATTACGCACCTACAGTGACCCCAGCACGTTGCTAGGTGCTCTAATTGGCCGGAAGAAGTGGTCCTTGCATCAGGCGGTCCTATAGTAGAACAAAGATCTTAATTTGAGATCTAATTTATCCAGTTAATATGTGTGAATTCAGATAACCCTCTTAATGCTTTAAGGCTCAGCTTCCTCATCTATAAATTGGGGTTCTACTCATCTTCCCTGTCTGTCTAAGGGTTGCTGTAAAGATCAAATAATGATCGTTGTCAGTAAAATCATAAAATGTTCTTCCAGGCACTTGGAAGGAAGAAACTTAAGATTACTCTTGAATAACTAGATTGTGAAATCAAGACATAAAGAATCAGAACCAAGCTAGGTAATGTCTCCTTCAGAAAACAGAATGAATTACACACAGATCAGCAAAAATGAACAATAATCTCATTAATCACATTAAAAGACCTAATAATTGGATGCGCCAAAAGTAAAATGGATTGTCAAAAAGTAAAAATAAAAAAGTCAGAAATGCAAACATTGGGAAGAATTCTAGAGAACTTCAGCTGAATGGCTTCAAAAGAATGGTTATCTTAGTATAAAGCCATCTGCATTAGAGATGAAAACTTAGTGGTTTTTAGCCTTATCTTTGCAAAGCAATCACCTAGAAATTTTTAGACTTTTAAAGCAGTTCTGTCTACAGGGTGATGGCCAATGTGAGCATTGTGGTTCACATTGGAAAATCTGTAATTTAAAATTAGTTTTGTAAGCTCAGCTTCTTTGAGCCCAAAACTGAGAATGATTTTTTAACAAAATCAGGTTTCTGAGCCTACGAGATTAAGAGGAAGACTGACGAAAGGAAGCCAACACTCTAACATTTCAGGGTCAACTAATTCCTTATGTGGCAACTCTTTTCTTTTGCATACTGCACCTAAACTTGACTTTTTTTTTTTTTTTTTTTTTTTTTTTTTTTTTTTTTGAGATAGGGTCTCACTCTGTTATCCAGGCTGGAGAGCAGTGGGGTGGGGCAATCACAGTTCACTGCAGCCTTGATCTCCCAGGCTCAAGTGATCAGCCCATCTCAGCCTCCTGAGTAGCTTGGACAGTAGCTGAGCTTGACTTTATTTAGAGTAGATAATATTTAGATAAAAGGAGAACATGATAAGGGCAAAGTGATGTCATTGGTAAGCAAATGGAGACAAGAATCAGCTCAATGTGTACAAGCTTCAAAGAACAGACAAGGTTTGGCTTTTGTAAAGGAGTCAAAATGCTGGAACTAGAAAGTCAGGGTGAGATCAAGTTCTGGAGGACCCTAAACAGCAAGAGAAGGTGCCTGAAGTTAATTCAGTGGGTAACAAAAGTAACTGAAAGTTTTAAGCAAAGAATGTCATAATGTAATGCATCTGGAGAGATTACTAATCTGGCATTGATGTGCAGGAGATGAGAATAACTCAAGGGCAAAAGGCCAGTGAAGATATTACTGGAAAAAATCCAGCTGCAAACTTACTTAGGATTTGACTGCGTGTGTTTGTTATTTCTGACCAGTGTCCCATTTTTCCTACGGGAAGAATGCATTTCTTTATGTCGACACTGCTTCTTCTCACTCTCCAACTGCATCTCCAACCCCATAACTGGCTTCTGCTCATTGGTCAAAGATTAGACTTATGATCTCCACCAATGCCACCAAAGTCCTCCAGTGAGATTTTTCCATTGATTCCTATCTAAAAGTGAAGCCAGTCACCTTCTAGTCGTACTTGAATGGTGCAGCTTAATTGTATGGAAAACTTTTTCCAATACTATTGCAAAATGCAAGTCGCCCACTTCAGGAGCTGTTGTTGCTCCTCTAGCTGCTTTGTTCTGCACATCATCCTACAATTTCCTTCTCTGCTCCTCATCCCAATCCAAGGACTCCCAATTATTTCCAATTCTTACCCAGCAGGTCACAACTTGCAACTGTTTATCCACGCTCATTTGATACATTTTAGTTCAAAACATTCTTTTCAATTTATTTTTTTTTTCAGATGGAGTCTTGCCCTATCACCCAGGCTAGAGTTCAATGGCACCATCTCGGCTCACTGCAACCTCCGCCTCCTGGGTCCAAGTGATTCTCCTGCCTCAGCCTCCTGAGTAGCTGGGACTACAGCCTCCCACCACCATGCCCAGCTAATTTTTGTATTTTTGGTAGAGACAGGGTTTCACCGTGTTGGCCAGGTTGGTCTCAAACTCCTGAGCTTGTGATCTACCTGCCTCAGCCTCCCAAAGTGCTGGAATTACAAGCATGAGCCACCATGCCTGGCCTGTTTTTCAATTTTAATTAAGTCTGATACAAATTAATATTTTATTCTAAAATTTCATCAGTGGCAAAATAGTCTAATTACTATACCAAAGGAAAGTGATGAATTAGAATAAGCTTGTTATTAATGCCTTCAAATTCCTTCCTTTTAATTTTCATATTTCTTACTTATTCCCTGCCGCACCTGCAGTCACAGCCATCTGCCTTAATATTTACTTTATGTAATAATAGAAAGCTGTTTCAGCTACTGGGGAGGCAGAGGCCAGGAGATTGCTCGAGCCCAGGAGTTTGAGACTGCAGTGAGCTACAAACACACCACTGCATTCCGACCTGGGCGACAGAGCAAGACTCTGTCTCTAAAAAGAATAATAAATAAATAAATGATTAAATAAATAAATAAATAAATAAATGTGAGAAAGTTGTTTTAGAAAACTTTTCTCTCCAACTACATTTGGAGAAGTACGTGCATAGAGGTATTCCCAGGACTTCAGTATTCTCAATGCCAGCATTCTTCCCAGGCAATTCCTGAGTGCGTGACAAGTTATAATGAGGAAGGAATCTATTCACCACCTAGATTAGTGGCCCCCAAATACTTGGATCTCAGGACCCCACTAGGCTCAGAAAGTATCCTGGACTTCAGAAAGTTTTGTTGATTTGATTTATATTTATACTTATTAATATTTATCATAAACTACAAACTAACAATTTAAAAATACTTAGTGATTTATTTTAAAATAGTAATAATAAACCTATTGTTAATAGGTTTATTAACTATTAATAATAAACCTAATAATAAAAAATTAAATAATATTTTTATTTAAAATCTTTTTTTTTTTTCAGACGGAGTTTTGCTCTTATTGCCCAGGCTGGAGTGCAATGACCCAATCTCTGCTCACGGCAACCTCCGCCTCCCGGGTTCAGGCGATTCTCCTGCCTCAGCCTCCCGAGTAGCTGGGACTACAGGCACGTGCCACCACGCCTGGCTAATTTTTGTATTTTTAGTAGTAGCCAGTCTCCAAATGTGATCTGCAGAATTAGATCACATTTGGAGACTAGTTAACCTACAATATGTGTAGACAACACAATCCCAAATTCTAAAGTAGATACAACTTTCTCATTTATTTCTATTCATTTCTTTTGCTCTTAAAACGCCTAGTGCCTGGGTCTTCGTTCTCCCTTCCAGTTGCACAGAACCCTTTCCCCACCGTGACACCAGTGCGGGGCTGACCTGTCCATAGTGCCACTTGTTCTCAGTGTGCTAATTTCTGTAAGTCAAAATAGATCCATTTTCTGATGGTCCCCTGAGGATCCAAATAAGTAACATGCTAGTTTAATGAACTTTGCTGTTAATTGGTGATAAGCATTTAATGGCTTGTCCATTCTTCATACAGTATTTAAGCAAATCTTCAGAGTCTTCACCCAGATAAATTACTTATATGTAAACATACCCAGTGAGAGGACTTTCATGTTACTTTCCTCAGATGACATCACCTCTTCTCTCTTCGCCGAGTCCTGACCCTATGCATGGGTGTGCAATGAATATCGTCATGTATAATACACATAAGACATTTGAATAAATGCTTAGATTATTTTGGATTCCTTAGTAAATGCCACTTTTGATCATGAAAAGTAGACAGAACCTAGCCAAAAAAAAAAAAAAAAGATACTGGCAGAAAAACCAAACAGCAACAATGCTAAAAACTCAGATGTACTGACATCTGAGTAACAATGATAGCCTCAGTTCCTTAAAACCTCAATACAGGCTTAACTTTTTTTTTTTTCTTGAGACATAGTTTTGCTTTGTTGTCCATGCTGGGGTGCAGTGGTGCGATCTTGGCTCACTGCAACCTCCACCTCTGGAGTTCAAGCAATTGTCGTGCCTCAGCCTCCTGAGCAGCTGGGATTACAGGCACTCACCACCACGCCCAGCTGATTTTTTGTATTTTAGTAGAGACGGGGTTTCACCATCTTGCCCAGGCTGGTCTCGAACTCCTGAGCTCAGGCAATCCGCCTGTCTTGACCTCCCAGAGTGTTAGGATTACAGGCATAAGCCACCATGCCCGGCCAACTGTTTTTAACAATCGAAAATTGATAGCATTTTTTGGCTGGGCACAGTGGCTCACACCTGCAATCACAGCACTTTGGGAGGCTGAGGCGGGCAGATCCCTTGAGCTCAGGAGTTCAAGACCAGCCTGGACAACACAGCAAGCCCCCATCTCAAAAAATAAAATTAAAGCATTTAAAAAATTATTTACCATATAAGAGCTCTTAAAATTATAAGCAGATTCTGGGTATTGGTTGTGAGAACATACAATTTTAGCATCTTGACCATCCAAAAAGAGCAGAAAATGGATCTGGGCTGACTTCACTGAGTCGCTTGGAACTCATAGAAAGATGACATGGAGCTACTGAGTTACGGTGTTAATGAGCATCACTTTCCACAGTGCCTCTAGACAATAAGGCCGGATTCTCGGGGTGCAGGATGGGGAACTGATGCCTCCAGTTGTCCTGCGTTTCCCGAGGATACAATGCTTAAGAACTGCCACAAACTGCACCTCACAGACTGGAGTAGCTAAGAAAACCTCAGAAGATGTTATATCACTTTTTTTTTTTTTGAAAAAACACAAACCAATCTATCTAGAAAAATATTTCTATTATATGGGAACCAAAATATTTTTTTTTCTAAAGCACCAAATGTACAGCATCCGCTCAAGGGGAACAAAAGGTCTCCCAAACTCTCCAGCCCCACACTGGGGCTTGGCTGTCCTGTAACTTGATCCATTTATAACTTCAGGCTCTTTCCACAAGTTGTCCTCTAATTCTATAAAATCCAGTCGTACAGCCAGAGGAAAACTCAGAACAGGCACACACATTTTTGTACTTTGGTTACTGAAAGAGATTTTGTCTTGTTAATCTTGAAGGATTGGCAGAGCAATTTTATCGCATTTTCTGAAAAAAATCCATACAGATGTAAGGTCGCATTCTGTATTTAATTGAAGTAACCTTTTGTACAATCCAGTTTTAATGAAGTGCAGTGAAGTCAAACTCCGTGGGGGCCATTAATCTGAAACACTCCATTTAAGAACTACAAGGGGAGTTTTTAATAAACAGTGTGAACTAATGCCCATGTGGAAAGGTAATTGAGAGGGAGCTGGTGTCTGGGCCAGACTGTTATTAAACCCTTATCACAGGTAAAGCTGAAACCCCAATGGCAAGCCGTCCTGTGATTTATCGTGCCCTTCTCATCCTAACTTTAAAGGAAAGGCTACATTTAATAATGAAAAAATCCTGTGACTAAGCTATAAAATAACTGAGCAATTACTTAGAATAATTTATACAGTGCAATACATTGACCTTGCTTTAAGCATAAAATCTACAAAATAACTTCGGTCATAGAACTGTGAACTACTAAAAGTACTAAAGGTTTTAACAATTTTTATTGGGTGGTGCCTGGGGGGACCATAAATACGTGTTACACTCTAATCACAGGGCTTAAGAAAATTCATAATTTTTTATCTTAAAATGGCTTTTTGAGAAAAGTTTTCTCAATTTGGCCAATTGCAAATCACAAAGCCTAATGCCATCACCTTAAAAGGATTACATGTAATGTCTACAATATTATTTCACCATGTGTGAGTTCTGCCTCACTCTCTCTTTTGACTCCCAGCCATGGTTGACGAAGGAAAAACGGCAGTAACTTTTCTGTGTTACCTATTTAAGTATTTACTCTTTTGAAAAAAGAAGGCAGTGGGCTTTGTTGCAATGGAAAGGACTGATACTATCTCCCAGCCCACTGAGCAAGGATGCATCTATTTCTGGATAAGTAAATAACATTCCTCCCCTCAGCAATGCACAGTCAATGTTTCCACTCTCCACGGTGGCTTTCAACAACGAAGTTCAGCCTTTACTCCAAACTGGCATCGAAGCAGGACATAACCAAGCACAACACATGACTCTCACTGCCTTCAAGTTTTCGGTCACTGCAGCTGAGGAAACACATTTTCTCTGAATGCTTTGAATTATGAAATTATTCCCACAAATTGTCTTCCAATTGACTTCAATTCCATCAAATCTAGTAGATTTCTGCAAGATTGGAATATCAGCACGTTGACACCCTGTGGAAACAAATTTTTCAAGGCAGCAACTTTTGACACAAAACTCTTTACTCCTAAGGTTTATCTTGCTTCACCCGATAAAGTGAGCCAGTTTCGCTCCCAAAGGAAAACAAAGCCGCAAGATGTTGTCCCTGGGTCAGCTAAACAAAGATACCTGAGGGAAACCTCACAGACAAAAATACTGACTGAATATTCTGCCTTTATTACTCTTAGAGCTACAGGCATCAGAAAGTTACTGCATAGAAGCAAAAAGGTTTCATGGTATAATGCAGTAAGCCATGATTAAATCTCTCAAATATATCATCTGAAGAGTCACTGAAAGACTGGGGCATAGGATGGGATGTAGAAGATGACTTGGGAGTTCCAGTCCCAGTGATGCCCTTCAGAAAATGAGCCCCAGGGACCTCAGGGAGGTGTGGCTTCCATTCAGGTTATCTGAGATAGGGACTGGCTGGAGTTGCGTGTGGTCACAGAAATGGAGGATGGTTTACTGCAAAAAGGAAAAGAGAGTGTCATTGCTCAGAACGTGGCCCTGTTATCGGGTCTCCAGACGGCAGAATGAGCTTCAGAGGAACAACACAGCCACGAATAAAAGCCGGATTTTTCACCAGCCCACAGACCAGCAAATCTCCAGCTGAAGCCCAATTCATCCAGGAAAAGCAGCCTTTCTGAGGGTGGATGTAGCTGTCTTCTTCTAGGAATGGGGAATTGCCTTAGGAAAGAGACTAACATTTCCACATTTAACTTCACACACCCTCACAAAACTCTGCTAACACATCATAAAAGTAGTTTCTTTAGGTCCTATACCTGTAAGGATAGGGAGAAAGATAAAAGAAATCATAGCTAGAAAGCAGAAAGGCAGCTGGTAACTGACTTGGTGGATCAAAGAAAGATGACTCCTCACTCAACCAGTAGTAAGGAAAGTCAATGGCCAATTGGATTAGAGCCATGAGATTCCCAGAGGTTCAGCAGGGAACCCCGAGGCTCTGGAAGTAGGGTGAAGGTGAAGGACTGTTTGGTAGCCACTTTAAAAACAGACAGACTTCCAGATCCACACTCTAGCAAGAAAATGGAAGGCTAGTCTTTTGAGAAGATAAATGTTAATTTTCATTTACATTTCATCAGAGATGGTTATGTTGAAAAGGGAAGATGAAGTGAAACTTTGGATCCTGGAGGCTAAGGCCCCTCCTTCAACCCCAGTAATCTTCTTCCCCTTAGTTCCCAGATCATTGCTAGACCTTCACCCTCTGCAGAAGATTGTAAGGTTTTCTCTGAGGACTCTGTTCCACCCAAGAGAAGAGACAAAAGTCACTAGCATCAAGGATTCCCCAGTACAACCAGTATAACCAGTATAACCATCAAGAATTCCCTAGTACAATGGCTCAACCAGATCATCCTACATCAGAGCCAAAACAGCAACCCACAAATGTGCTCAGGGCGTCCAATCAGCTTCTTCATCTTCTACTGTTAAATATGACCAGAGATACAAGGAAATCTAACCATCTGAAAAAAAAAAAAAAATCACTGACCTGAAGGAAAGAAAAAATAAACACAAAAGCATGCTAAACACATTTTGGAGGATACTATAGAAAAACTATTCAAAGAGAGTACAATGTTCCCCTCAAAAAATTATTACTATGCTCAAAAAGTAAGAGAAAATGTGCAATCATGAAACAAGAACAAGATGTTATTAAAAGTGAACATTCAGAGGACTAAAGCAAGCTCTTGGAAATTTAAAATATGATAGCAAAATGTTGCCTAGTCCCAAGAAACTACAGAAAGTTAGAAAATAAAACTGAATAAACTTCACAGGACGTAGGGCAAACTGTCTAAATTATATAAAATAAAGAAGAAAAGGCCATCAGTGCAGGATGATCATTGTCTGGTAGGAGTTCCAAAAACAGCAAAATGAGAAAATTCCTGCAAGATCAATGTGGGTTGATTGCTACCTTCAAATATATTTTTGTCTGCAGATACCAGTAGCTGCTTCCTTCCCATGACCCCAAACCTTGGTATGGAAAAAGACTTTTGCTTGTACTAGCCCCAAGGTTCTTCAGCCTCCCACATCTTTGTAAACCATCCCTTTATTAAATGCTTCTTGAAGTTCCTGACTAGAACTTGCTCTCTGAATCCAGATGGATAGAGTCCCATGCATTCTGTACCAGCAAGCTCCTGGAGGAGGTGTGTCCCCAAAACAGGGAGGTATTCAAAATCAGAGGAAGGCTCAAGCAAGGAAACGGAGGAGAAACACAGTGAAAAGGGAATCCCCACAACGATGGTAGAGGAAGAGCCCGGGAACATACCGCTGAGCGTAGGGCACGAAAGCAAGGACCCTGCACCGAATCAGGCCCAAAGGTTCTGGAAAAGGTTTCCTCAAGAAGATAGAAGTCTCAGAACACCTAATGTCTGGGAACTTTGAGAAAGGAGATTTGGACAACTAGCAGGGAGTTTGCAGTTAAATTAGTAATCAAAACATACAGACATAAACAAATGAAAAAACAGCTATTAATCCAGAAAAGACAAAAAGTCATACAGGAAAAGAAAAACAACCGTAATTTGCCACAGGCTCAGCACTGAGTGGCAGTTACAGAAGTCAGGATAAATGAAAATGATGAATACTGATCTAGCCGAAAGTGTAACCAATGGGGAGGACGCTTGTGGTGGAAGAAGGAGAAAAGAAAGGAAAGCCCCAGCTTCCATAAATCATGCCTGAAATTAAAAATTTGAATAGTAGCAATAAAAGCATGCTATTTTAAAATATAGAGGCAAAAACCAAAAAAAAAAAAAAAAAAGACAGTAAAGTTTAAAGCTATTATATTTTCTCTGGAAAAGAGGTAATAGGAGGAGGGGATGGCGGATGATTATTTTGCACAATAGACCCTATGGAATTATTTAATTCTTCACACTATACAATGCAACTTAAAAAAAAGAAGAAGAATTAAAACTAAATGGAGGTAACAAGAAAAAGAGTAAGGAAGAGTAGGAAGGGAGAGAAGAAGGAAGATAGGGAGGGAGACTTACTTGAGAAATTATTAAACTGGCTCAAAGAAAAATGGTCAGGCACAAAGAGCAGAAATGTGGAGCCACCTCAGCCTAGCTTCCAGAGCCCGCCTCACTGCTCCCTAGCCCTCTCTCCTGCTGGCCACATGCACCAAAACCTGCTGTTCAACTGAATGTGCTCATTGCCTCGTGCAGGGGCCTTTGAAAACAGTATGCTGACAATAGATAGGGCTCAAGGACAGTATCTCCAATTGAACTTTTAATGAACTCCCATAGGCGCCAAGAAGGCGGGCAGATAAGGAAGAGCAGAGAAACAAGGAACTGAGTATTAGGTTACATGTGGGAAAAGAAAGTTTGTTTTGCATTGCATTCTTTCTGCTGACGTGGGGTTTATGGAGTATAAATAAAGTGAGGCGGAGGCTCTGAGTGCGGCTGCCATGTTCTCTGTGTGTCTTTGTCTTTTGTGTGTTCTTTCATTCTCCACCACCCCCGGCACAGACCCTAACAAGTGGCGCAGCGAGCAGGGTCAGCACGGGTGAGTAGGGGAGAACAAGAAGGGGAACCCCCTAGGGGCGGGTAAGGCCCGGATATTGTTAAGGGGAACCTTCTTAAGCTTTCATTATGGGGAATTCCATCTCTCTGGCCTCAGAATATTTATGGCTGTTTCAAGGACTGTTGCTGTCTATAGGAGTGGAAGTAAAAGAAAAAGACTTTGAAGCAATTGTTTGCCCATGTTGAACAACATTGTTACTGGTTTCAGTATCAGACTAAAGTGCAGCTGAATCGGAGAGAATGGTTACAGGTAGTAAAAGCTCTGCTTAGAGCTCTCCAGTTAGGGGATATTATGCCTCTAAGATTGTGGACCTTGTGTAACTCTATCACTCAGACATTAGAGTTACTTGAGACTGATTCAGAGTGTGGTAATGTAGCCACAGGAGGAAAGGTATCTGAGGATTTGGAAAAAAAATAAATCTGAAATGGAGCCCATTTGTGCCAGGATAACAGAGGATGGGGGGGGGTAGCAAAAGGGGGAGAAGAGAAAAAGCCAGCTCTTCCTTCTTCTAAGGGAAATTCTGACATGCTGAGTATTATGGAAATGCTTCAACAAATATTACAGATATATTCTTCTAATTCACTTTTGCGAGCTTTCCCTGTTTCTTTTCCTTCTGCCCTGTTAAAAGAGGATTTTCCAGAGCCTCCAACCCCCCAGCTTCCTTATCTTTACCTTTGTTTGGCAAAGTTGAAGCCCTGTTCACATCAGACATACTTTAAATTTATACTAAACACCTGTTTAATATGTCAAAACCAGTGTATATGTATATCTTATTGTTTGTTAAAATGAGTATTTCAATAATCAATAAATAAGCACATTAATATTAACTATTAATATTAATATAGTATTAATAACCCCAGCTAGGAAATTGTTATGTTATAGGGGTGCATAGGTTCCACCAATTTACACTCCAAACAGAAGTTGAGTATTCAAGTTGCTTAACACATTAACTACCTCTTGATATTTTCTGTGTTTTTAAATTTTAACCATTGTATTGTGTATGTAATGATTCTCAATTTGGTATTAATATACATATTTCCTAGTGAGTAATGATGTTAGACATATAGGTTTATTGTCATTTCTTTGTTCTGCTACTTTTGGTTGGGTTATTTACCTTTTCCTATTAATATGTTGGGATTCTTTATATTTGGGGATATGAGTATTATTATATATTATATATACTTTTAATTAAAAAAAAAATTTAAGGAGCTGGATCTGTTTCCAATTATTTGTGCTTCTTTTGCTCCTAATGCTCAGTTTTCAAATGGTGGCAATAATGTCCAATTTAATGCCTTACAAATTAAATTTTTAAAAGAAATGAAAGCTGCCATTTCTAACTATGGATCTCAATCTCCTTTTATCCTTAGTCTTCTTGATGTTTTTTCATCAGAAAATTTGATAATTCCTATAGACTGGAAGACTTTGAGGGAAGGCTTTTCTTGATCGTTCTCAGTGGTTACAATTGCACAGCTGGTAAATGAACAAGGCACATGTACAGGCTAGGAAAAATGTTATGTGTGATCCCCCTGGACCCACTGAGGAATAACTCACAGGCACGGGCCAGTATGCTACTCTTAATGCTCAGGCTGGTCTAGATGATGTTGCCTTTACTCAAATCAAGACTTTGTTTTTAAGGGCCTGAAATAAGGTAGAGATAACAGGAAAATCTTCCCTTTCCTCTGTGAAGATTTTACAGGGCACAAATGAACCATATCCAGATTTCATAGCCCGTCTTCAGGATGCTGTCTTCAAAATTGTGGGTGCAGGCCTTGCTTCAAAAATTTTGTTACAAACATTGTCTTTTAAAAATGCTTATGCTGACTATTAAAAATTGTTAAAATCGTTAAAGGCCAATGGGGCCAATTTAGATAAATATATTAAAACTTGTGTTAGTGTTGGAGGGGCTATTTATAATGCTCAATTATTTGCTGGAGCTTTGTCTAAAGCCTTAAAAGGAAATAACAAACAAGGTGTTTGTTTGCAGTGTGGTAAACCTAGACATTTCAAAAAAAAAAGAATGTCATAAAAATTGGAACACTTTTATCCCTCAAGGCAGAAAGCTGCCTTCAGAGGTGTACAAATATTGTGGTAAAGGTCGACATTGGACAAATAAATGTCGTTCCAAAACTGATAAAAGTGGAAATTTACTGTCTCCTCTCCTGGGAAACGGGAGCTGGGGCCCACAGGCTTGGGGCCCCAACAATTACAATACAAGTCTACTACAATACCCAGTGAGCAATGACCTACAACATCAACGAATAAATTCAAGTCCTCCTTAAAGATCCCACACCTTACCCCAGTTTCTCAGCTTTATGCGGCAACTAAATAGAGCGCCGCTGCTGACTTAGTTATTACTCAACCTTATACCTTGTCTCCTAATAGAGGAGTATATAAATTAGCTATTAGAGTGTGTGACCCTTTGCCAAAAGGACATGTAGGACTTTTGTTAGGTCAAAACAACAGTGCTACATGGAAGTTAATGATGATTCCAGAAATCATTGATCTTGATGTTACTAATAAAATTCTTATTATGGTACAAGTTTCACAATTTATACGCCTAGAGGCAGGGGAACGTATTCTCAATAGGGAGGGTTTGGTAGCACAGAAAAAAACTGTTTTTTGGGAAACTTTAGTTTCTAATCAAAAGCCCTTATGTTCATTGCATATTAATGGAATAGTTTTTAAAGGGTTAATTGATATTGGGGTGAATATGTCCATTATTTGTTTAAATTAGTGGCCTATACAATGGGAAAAAAGACAAGTTTCAGTCATACTCACTGACTTGGGTGCTGCTTCTGTGGTTTATCAAGACGTAGAACCTTTAACCTGTGTCGGTCCTAAAGGTCAACAAGGTCAAGTTTTTTTTTATATATTATTCCTATCAATATTAATCTTTGGGGACAAAATCTTTCATAACAATTTGGTGCTTTTTTAAACATTCTTCATATTTCCTCAGCTGCCAAAAATATGATGTTCAAAATGGGCTACAATCCTTTAAACTCATAGCCACTGTTCACCAGCCTCAAGTTTTATAATTAAAGTGTAAAATGACCACTCCTCTTTAGGTGAAACAGTGGCCATTATCTAAAGAAATACTTAGGACTTTAAAAGAGTAAGTCAAAAAACAAATGGCCGAGAGGAATCTAAAGCCACGTACTTCTGCATGGAATTCCCGTCTTTGTCTTGTCTTAAAACTATAAACGTTTACATTCAACCTAGGGAAAGTTTACAGCCTGGTCTTCCTAATCCTGCCCTTATCCCACAAAGTTAAAAATTAATGGTCATAGATCTCAAAAATTGTTTTTTCTCTATTCCATTACAACCTCAAGATTGTAAAAAGTTTGCCTTTATTATTCCTAAATATAATAATGGACAACCTATTCAAAAATATCAGCAAAAGCTTCTTCCCCAGGGTATACTTAATAGCCCTACTATATGTCAAAAATTTGTACATAGGACTTTAAATCCTGTAAATAATCAGTTTCCAACTGTGTTAATTTATTATTGTATGGATCTTCTCTGTCCCTGTTTTTAATAATTTTCAGCCACTTTCTCGATATCAATGGAAAGTTTTACCTCAAGGTTTGTTAAATAGCCCTATCTTGTGTCAAGAATTTGTCCATAGGGCCTTGGATCCTGTTTGAAAGCGTCATCCTTCTGTTCTTTTATATCATTATATGGATGACATTCTTCTTGCTGCACCAACCAGAGAAAAGCAGCAAGATGCTTTTGTATCATTACAAACTCAGCTTTCTTTCTACTCAATTAATATTGCCACATAAAAAATTTAACTGGATTTTCCTATTCAATATTTAGGTTATACCTTGGGGGCACAAAATATTCGACCCCCAAAAATTCAAATTCGACATGATCATTTAAAAACATTACATGATTTTCAAAAGCTTCTAGGAGACATTAATTGGATGCGTCCTGTTTTAAGAATACCAACATATCAGTTATAACATCTTTTTTCTATTCTAGAAGGAGACAGTCACTTGTACAACTCATGCCATTTAACTCCTTTGGCTTTACAGGAACTCCAGCTTGTTGAAGAGCAACTTCAAAAGGCCCTTCCTTTTGTTTATTTCATACTTTACCTTCTCCCACAGGAATGATTCATCAAACTAATCGACCACTAAAATGGATCTTTTTGTCCAATAAAATATCTAAACGCTTGGCTACTTATATCGATCGTTTAGCTGAACTGATCATCAAAGGATGGCATCACTGTCAACAACTTTGGGGAGGAGATCCTTCCTTAATTATCTCTCAATTCACTCATAGTCAGATCACTTATCTTCTTGCAACTTCTGATTCTTGGCAAGTTGCTTGCGCTTCTTTTGTTGGACAATTTTCTACCCAATATCCTAAGTCTCCGATCTTTTCATTTTTTAGGCAACATTCTGTGTTGCCTTTCTCACCAATTTCTGTATTTCCTGTTCAAGGTCCTACCTTTTTTACTGATGCTAGTAGCAATGATAAGGCTGGATATTGGAGTGTTCATCAATCTCGAGTTACAGTTTATCCTTATCCCTCGGTGCAACAGGGAGAATTATTGGCTGTTCTGATGATCTTACTTGATTTCCCTACTACTGGTTGTAACATTGTTAGTGATTCTCAATACGCTGTTTATGTTACTTCTTATATTTCTCAGGCCACTTTACCTCTTTGTGCTACTTCTTCTCTTCAAAAACTCTTTTCCTTGTTATCTTCTACTTTGAGCCAACGTCGAGCTCCTTTATTCATCACTCATCTTCGTTCTCATTCTCAACTTCCTGGACCATTAGTTCATGGTAATACTCAGATTGATTCGCTTTTAATAGGCCACCTACATGCTGCAGAACAAAAATATACTCTACATCACACTAATAGTTCTGGCCTTCAACGACGGTTTCATTTAACTTATAAACAAGCTTGTTCTCTTATTCGAGCTTGTCCTTCCTGTGCTCCTTTGAGCATTCCATCCTTCCATCCTGGGGTTAATCCATGAGATGTCCCTTCTTTTGGACAATTAAAGTATGTTCAAGGGCAAATTCTAAAACAGGGATGGGGCTATGCTCTTGTCCTTACAGGGAGCGGACCTGAGTGGTTTCCTACAAGACGATTGAAACCCTGTTGAAAAGAAAACTGGATTCAGCATGCATTTCTTCCTTTGTTAGATGTGCCTCGGCGGGGGACTTATTTCTCTTAGTGAGGCTTTGTATGAATATTGGACTTATATTCCCTTTCCGCCCTTGTATCAGGGAGTCGCCTGAGGGGAGGAGGAAATTAAGGTTTTCACCAATGACACTACTTGGATGCCGTCCCCCTATATAGACAAGGACAATATAGAATGGGAAACGGGAATTATAAACAACACATATCAATTTGGAGTGGAAGGACTTCCAATATGTATGGGAAATAGTTCTCATTGTCTCCGAAAATCGCATGAAGCCTGGGCTGTTCGCTATAATCATAGTCATGTGGCTGCTAATACTGTTATTATTGTAACTAGAAGCCTTCAGTATAATCATACTGTATATAGTAATGAAACTATTCCTAGTTCTTTATCTTTTTGTCCTATTCCAGAGGTTTCTCCTAATATTGAGGTGCTGGAGTGGCAACAATGTCGGGGAACTAAACCCCGGATTTTATTAGAATACAATGGAATGTAAATAACTGATTGGAGTGTGCACGGTGATTTTCAAATAAAATTTAGTCACATACCTTTGAAATGACACTGGGTAAATAAAAGTACTGCCGCTAACAGTAATGAAACCTTGGTATGGCGTGAAGGAGGCCTGAAGTACAGAGTCATCTTTGGAAGTGGTTAGCTGCAGGTGATGCCATTAGCACTTTTGTGAGGAATATGTCCCTTAATCTTTCTAACCCAACTAACTCCTTTCATATTCAGTTATATCGAAATACCTCCTGATATATTATTGCTTGTGTCCATAAGCCTTACCTATTATTAGCAGGGAATTTGACATGGGATAATGATACGGGGATTGTTAATTGTACAGACACGTGTACATTTTTGTCTTGCCTCAATCATTCCTGGTGGCACAACTTTACTGGGGATATTTATATCCTCAGGGCTTGTAAGGAAATTTGGCTACCTGTTAACCTTACGCGACCGTGGGGGGCATCACCTCTTGAAACTTATATTTGGACTTCTCTTCAGCGAACCCGCCGTGCCCTTGGACTTATAATTGCCTCGGTGATGAGTCTTGTTGCCATCGCCTCCACTGCGACCAAAGCAGGACTCGCTCTTCATCAAAGCATACAAAATGCTGAATTTATGCAGCAATGGCACGAACAATCTCACCGGCTATGGCTTCAACAACGAAACACTGACTCTCAACTTGCTGAAAGATTGGACAACATGGAGCAAGCATTGACATGGCTTGGAGATCAGCTCACTGTACTCAGTACTCGGATGACATTACAGTGTGATTGGAACTCCACTCAATTTTGTGTAACGCCTGTACCTTTTAACATCTCTCAAAATTGGACTGTAATCCGAAAATTATTAGTAGGCCATAAAAATATTAGTTTGGACATCCAAGAGCTCATTCAGAACATTTCCGAAGCATTTCGACAACAATTACACGTGTTGTCTGGAACCATAACCCCGCAGAGCTGGGTCAGCACCTTGCTGCCTTTAACCCATGGACCCAGATGAAAACATGGATTTCTACAATCTCTGGAAATATATTGCTTTGGGCACTTGGATTGAGTCTACTTCTTTTGGTGATTCGATGCTCCCTCCGTCGCCTCCAAAAACAAAAGAAAACACAGGAACAAATATGGGCTACCTTTTTAGGATTGAGGCAAAACAAAAACAAAAAGGGGGAAATGCAGGGGCCTTAGAAAACAGTATGCTGACAATAGATAGGGCTCAAGGACAGTATCTCCAATTGAACTTTTAATGAACTCCCGTAGGCGCCAAGAAGGCGGGCAGATAAGGAAGAGCATAGAAACAAGGAACTGAGTAGAAGGTTACATGTGGGAAAAGAAAGTTTGTTTTGCATTGCATTCTTTCTGCTGACATGGGGTTTATGGAGTATAAATAAAGTGAGGCGGAGGCTCTGAGTGCGGCCGCCATGTTCCCTGTGTGTCTTTATCTTTTGTGTGTTCTTTCATTCTCCACCACCCCCGGCACGGACCCCAACAGCCACGGTCTCCAGCAATCTCTCCTGCCCTCAGCTAAGCCTGGTCCTGGCAACTCCCCACCCCACCCCACTGTGTCCGATTACAATTCTTGGGCACTAAATCCTCCCTGTCACCTGAACACACTTATCTGTTCTCCAACAAGGAGCACACAGCACCTGGAACTTTGTGGAGCTTCTCCCTGAATTTCATATCACAGTTCTCCACCTTCAGCCTTCCCTCCTCCAGAACCCATGGCTGGTTTTTTAATGCTTACGGGAGTGTCTATTTTATGCAAGTTACTTCCACTGAGCTTAGATTTTGCATATTCAGAAGCAGACATTTTAAAATGAAAATAAATAAAAATAACTTCTAAAAATATATGTGCTAATTGCTTAGCTTGTACAATTGAACTACTGAACTTTCCACTGACATGAACTGTGGAGAAAGAACTATCCTCTCAGCATTGAGCATCAGCTTATCCAAGCTGGCAAGGAACCCACACAGCTGTGCCCACTTTGTTCTGTTATACAAGATCCCCACAACAGGAGTTACCTTTCACATTTCATCCAGTATTTTCATCCTCAACTGGGTTTGGAATCATAGATATCAGTTCATTTGACCTTCTGGCTCAATCTCTTTTCTACCTCTGAAGATCTAAGTTGATATTGAATCAAATATCTTATTAAAATATGCAGACAAAACTATGGGCACAACTGAAATAATTCCTCATTTGCCACGTTGAGTTCACTGGTGCATCTAACATAGACAGTCTACATTAGACAGGATGTCAGGTGTGGTATCTGCAGAACAATTGGATCTTAATCTCCCCTTTGTTAGACTGACTGACTGCATCACATCCAGGTCCCATCACATAGTTACCGGGCTCACCAATACCATGACTGATAGTCACATCTCCCTCCTGTAGTCAACCTGAGAAAAATATATTAAGTGAGATGCAGGAAAATCCCTAGACACAACTTACAAGGACTAAGAGTCCTCATAGCACAAGCTGATAAATGAGGAAGCCTAGGAAAGTACTAGCAAGTGTGGAATCCAATGAGACTGTACAACTAAGAAGTGTGCTTTACCCGCCTCAGAAAATCAGAAAAGATTGCCTCTTCCTTTAGCCTTCCACAGACTTAAAATAATCATCTGTGAAACTGTAATGTCAAGGTTATGTTGTAAAAAGCAGAAATTACTGCCTACCCCACAGAAAGGAGTGTGATACAGAAGACTGGTGCTAATGACACTGAAAGGAGAAGTGAGCTTTGGGCTGAGTCTCCAGGAAGGACCCCCAGCAACCCTGCAGAGCTATCCAGAGGGATGGCCTAGTCCGGAAGGCAGGAATCTGGAGACGACTGCCTTCTCTCCCCACCCAAGCTGGTGGCCAGACACTGCTGGCTGGCTGAGCCTGCCAGCAGGGGGACACCACCTTCTCTGCTCTGACTTCCAGTCCCTACATAAGAGAATCTAATTGGTGAGGCCAATGTACATCTGGAAGCTCAGGCAGAAGAGTATCTGGGAAACGTAGTTTTGGGCTCTGCAGCCGCTACAGTCCAGGAAGATGCAACCGAAGGAGGAAACAGGTGCCCAGCCTTCGTCTACCCCAGATGAGGTAATTAATCTAATGCACCTGATTTAGCACCCAGGCCTCAAAGCTCGGCTTTCCCAGCAGCCTGTACCTGTAGTTCTATTTCAGGAAGACTTCCTCGCCTCTGTCAGCTGAGACACAGAGCTACACCCACAGCTGAAGGTGCAATAAATACAATAGCTGAATACCTACAATGGCTGAAACCACTGTGTGTGTGCTTTCATGCTATTGTGTGCGCAGTTTAAAGTTTCAGAAGCTGAGAAACAGAAAGGTAAAATAGTGTGCCCAAGGTCACAGATCACAAGTAGTTGGAGAAATCTGGCTCCATAATTTCTGATCTTTCTCTCTAAACTATATAAATGAAAACCATATAAAAATTTATAGTCCAGACTCTCTAGCCTGAGAGATGTAGGAAACAGGCCTAGGGCTTTTATCAATGGCCCTGTGCCATCTAATTTCAATGATCTGATATCTCACTAAGCCCATATCTTAATCTCCTGCCTGCGGGGACCTAGATGGAAAGAGGATTCAGGGCTTGCTGCCACTGCCCTCTCTCCTTGTTCCCAGAAAGCATTAGACCGCAGAAGGTGGGATGCTAAAAGAGAGATCGAGGATCCGCATGTTCGCAAGAGGTGTGGGCCTCCCCACGGACAAGGATTAATGCACCATAAATAAAGACTTGGCCCCTCCCACAGGAACTTGAGTTGTGCCTTTTTCTATGCCTGGCCCTTTCAGAAGTCCCGACTCAGAAACAGAGGGTGGAGGAAGACGTGAGCTGCCCACAGTAACAGCAGCAGGAGCTCCTGTTCCCGCAACGGAGCCTCGGACCTCGGCACCCAGAGCTTGACTCCAAGCTACACCAGGCTCGATCCCTACCCACCGCTCAGCAAAAACTCCAGTCCTGCAGACCTCCGTCCAGAAATCCCGCCTATCCGGGATCCCAACTAGATCCTGCCTTTGCCAGACCCCACCCTGACACCAGTGTGTTTCGCTCAGTCTGTGTTCAAACTGTTGCCCTCCCAAACCTGTCACCGCCCCTCAAGGACAGGATGTGGGTACACACGACAGAATTTCTCTCACCTCTCAGTTTTCAGTGTTCAATTCTTGCAGCTTCCATAACTGCGAAGATAGGCGTGCAGACCCTTGAGAGAGCAAAGAAATAAAGTTCCCATAAGAATTTGATCTTAAAGTGTTTCAGTTTTCCTCAAAAAATGTAATGTTAAAATTTCAGAGAAAAACTTTAAGACTTTTCAAAGGCTCATTGGACATCAAATAGTTCTTATATAACTGGCTACAGTATAAATTAATCAAAATTACATACCTTTAATGTCCCTTAAAATGCAGTATTTCATATGTTTAGGGGTCCATTGAACCTTCAGAATAAATCTGGGCAAGGAGAACCAAGAAAGGACAAATTAAGGGGAGATTTGGGGAAGAGTGAAGACGGCAATTTTGGGGAGAGCATAATACGGAGAGAGAACGGAACAACTCAATGGTGAGAAAAGGGAATGGAAGCAGAGAGTAAGGATGGTGGCAGGAGGCAGGCAGAAAGGGATGGACAAAAAAAGACCCTTGCTCACCACCGATCCCCAAAACACACACACTCACACACTCACTCTCACACACTCCCCCACACATTCACACATACACTCACACACTCCACACACACTCCCTACACACACCCTCACACACACACACTCACTCTCACTCACACACAGACTCCCCCCCCCACACATTCATACACTCACTCCACACACTCTCCCACACATACACTCCCCACAAATACTCCCACACTCTCTCACACACACACTCCCACACACTCCCGCCACACAGTCATACACACACACTTCCACACACACACTCCCCAACACACTCCCACAGTCCCACACACTCTCACACACACACGCACACACACAATCCCACACACACTCACACACTCACACACACTCTCACATACACGCACTCCCACACACACACAGTCCCACACACCCCCCTAAACCCCCACACACACACTCCCACACTCCCCCACACACTTCCACACACACACAAACTCCCACACACAGTCCCACATACTCCACACACACTCCCCACACACACTCCCACACACACTCCCATACACATACCCTCACACAAACACACATACTCCCACACACTCCCCCTCACACATACTACTACATGCACTACTCCACTGGCACACACACACATTCCCACACACTCCCACATACACACACTCACGCATACACATTCACGTGCACACTTGCTTACACACACGCACAATCACACACACATACTCGCAAACACACACCTGCTCATGCATGCGCACACACACACGCACAGTCTCACTTTGCCTGTTTCCAAACTTATGCTTTCCAGCCAGTGGGTCCTCACCGTTAAGTTAATGTGGAAAAGCCTATTCTGTCATCCAGAGAACCCACAGCTCGGTGCCTGTTCTGTGGAGACAGCGGCCTCGGCGTCCGCCCTGTGGGGACAGCGGCCTCGGCGCCCGTCCTGTGGAGACCGCGGCCTCGGCGCCCGTCCTGTGGAGACAGCGGCCTCGGCGCCCGCTCTGTGGAGACAGCGGCCTCGGCGCCCGCTCTGTGGAGACAGCGGCCTCGGCGCCCGTCCTGTGGGAGACAGCGGCCTCGGCGCCCGTCCTGTGGAGACAGCGGCCTCGGCGCCTGCTCTGTGGAGACAGCGGCCTCGGCGCCCGCCCTGTGGGGGACAGCGGCCTCGGCGCCCGCCCTGTGGGGGACAGCGGCCTCGGCGCCCGTCCTGTGGAGACAGCGGCCTCGGCGCCCGTCCTGTGGGGGACAGCGGCCTCGGCGCCCGTCCTGTGGGGGACAGCGGCCTCGGCGCCCGTTCTGTGGGGGACAGCGGCCTCGGCGCCCGTCCTGTGGAGACAGCGGCCTCGGCGCCCGTCCTGTGGGGACAGCGGCCTCGGCGCCCGTTCTGTGGAGACAGCGGCCTCGGCGCCCGTCCTGTGGAGACAGCGGCCTCGGAGCCTGCTCTGTGGGGACAGCGGCCTCGGCGCCCGTCCTGTGGAGACAGCGGCCTCGGCGCCTGCTCTGTGGGGGACAGCGGCCTCGGCGCCTGCTCTGTGGGGACAGCGGCCTCGGCGCCTGCTCTGTGGGGACAGCGGCCTCGGCGCCTGCTCTGTGGGGACAGCGGCGTCGGTGCCTGTTCTGTGGAGACAGTGGCCTGTGACTTTCAGCAAGTTGCTGACAATTTCATCACCTGATCTCTATGTAGTCAGGTGGTCGGTTTCCAGGCATGCAAGTTCTGGGAGTCCCTGAACAAAGAGAAGAAGATACTGAGGCAGAAAACGAGAACCAAAGTACAAGAAGTGAAGATTAAAGTTCATCTTGCTCATCCAAAATCCTGGCCTCGTGAGCACTTGAGGTGGAGTCCAAGGAGCTCCCCCACTAGGGTAAGAGGTAACGTTTCCGTTTCCATTAGGAACAGTAATGGAATGTTGGATCTGCCCCGGCAGATCATTCTGCAAATACCCGCTGCTCTCCTCCAAAGGAAGCCTCCCAAAAAAGGGGGAGGCGGGAGGCTGACGAGGTCCTGGGTGTCTTCCTTCCCCCCAAGTCTTCTGAATTGCTGTCACCAGTGCCCAGCGGCCTCTTTTTCTGGCCTTCCCTCCAGGTCCTGACTGTTGCTAGCAATCCCCTGCTATGATAGTGAAATCAGAAAAAACAGTGTCTGAGACGGGGGCGAGTCAATTTAGAGGCTTACTTTGCCAAGACTGAGGATATGCCTGGGGAAAAGAGACACAAGTCACAGTTGGGTCTGTGACCAGCACTCTGTTTTCAAGGAGGATTTTGAGGTCTTCAGTATTTAAAGGGGAAGAGTAGGCAGGCGGCAAAGAAAGGAAAAAGAAGAGAGGGAAGGTGTAGTCACATTTTTTGAGGCTTTGATTAGCAGTCAGTGAACCCACATGTCACACATGAAAAGGAGGAGGCAGAGGAACAATCAGTGACGTACTCACTTCGCGTGAGTAAATCTGCACTTTACCTGAGGTAAAATAAACACGGAGTAGAGGAAGAAGCTAAATATGCAGTTGTCTCAAGTGGGCAAGGGACTGTGCCTCATCTCCTCCTGTCCTGTACCATGAAGATAAATTGTTAGTTTACTTCGCCAAGGTGAGGGAGGCCACCTGGGGAGACACGCGGCCTTCTTTGGCTGTTTAGGAACAAAAGGAGAAGTAGGGTCTTTTTTTGCATGACTCAGTTTTCCAAGTTCAACTTTTCTCTTCGGCATAGTGAGTCTAGGGTTCTGAGATTTTATTTTCTTTCCGCAATAGAGGTCATCATAGGTGACCATCGGTGATGATGAGGATGATACAATGATGGCGATGACAGCCCAAAACTGGAATAACTAGGAGAGAAAAGAGAAAAGGGAACAGAAAAGAGAAGGGAGAAAAGAAGGAGGAATAAGGAGGAGCAGGAAAGAAGACGCTACGTCCCAGTAGCTGTGCTAGCTGCTTTGTTTCTTCTTCTTTCCCAAATATTTATGGCATGCCTGCCTTCCACTCAGCTTCTTAACAGTGGGGTTGAGGCCAACAGGGCGCTCCCCGCCCGGGAGTTTGCAGAGTAGGAAGGATTCCAACACCTCCTGATGCAGCATGGCAGGTGCCATGATAGAAATGCACAAGTTACACAGATACTCCCAGCCAGGGAGGGTGGTCAGGGACCTTGCCACATTTGTGTGCTACAACGATGAGTGGATCAGAGGGTAATGAGGTCATGGAGGCTGGATGACCATGAACAGATGATCATAAGAAACAAGGCGAGAAATGTTGGTGGCCTGGGCAGAAGAAGTGAGGAGACGGCGCTGCCTTGATGGAATTTCATGGCTAAAGTGGTGTGGAGGGCACAGCGGAGAAGGAAGTCAAGGACAAACTCCATGTGTGTGGATTGGCCTTCTGGGTGGATGGTGATTCCATTTACTAACTTTTAGGGCACACAAGAAGTGGTACAGGCTGAGGATGAGTTCAACTTTAGACAGATGAGTTTTAAATACACAGGTGTCAATTAATTGTCAATAACCAATGGATAAGTGAGCATATAAGGCTGCTGTTGTGAATGGAAAGAGATGCAATAGAGGAAACAAGATTTCTGTGCAGCACAGAGGGCTCAGGTACGGTCGGAGATCATAATAGTGGCTCCAGTCTTCACAATGGCCCACACTGTCTCTTCCGATTCTTTTTCACCCAGGTGGTATGTATCATTATCCTCGTTATTAGGAGAAAAGGCTCAGAAAGCTTAAGTAATGTGCTTCAACTCTCACAGCTTGTCTAGACCAAGAATTAAGCCTAAAGCCGAGGTTCCAGCCACCACACCGTGCTGTCTTCAGTCAAGAGTTAACTCATCTGTCCCCAGAGCAATTGTCCTGAAGATGCGAAGATAATGATGATGAAATGTGTACCTCTCCCTTCAAGAAAATCAGAGTCTAGTGGAAAGGGAGCGACATATAAGTAGCCACTAAATTGTGATGTGCTAAAAATAAAATAGTGTCACTATAAATATGATACAAAATCCTCAACACTACAGAAAAGTGGAGTCAAGGGAACAGAGAGAAAACTGAGCTGGGATGGATTATTTGAATTGAACTTAAAGAATGAATGGGCCTCACATATAACCTGGATGACACTTTTTTTTCATATTTACAAATGAGGAGAAAAGACTAAACCAAAAACCCCTGCCAACCAAGACATGCCTTTCCGTAGAGTCCCCGACTGCTGGCTTCAAGCGCAGCCCCACTGGGAGCTCGTTCCGGGACTTAACCCCACGGTCACTGCTGCTTCGCTCCTTTCGGGTGACACCACGTGGATGGTCACAAGCCAGCTGACTCGGTGACGTCACACCGTCTGAGGCTTCCTGTGCACAACCCCCCCGGGTGAAGGTGCCTTCTCCAAACCTAGTGAGACCATTTGTACATCGAAGGGATGCTTCCCATGAACATTGAACATCATCCTGTTAGAGTGACCATCTCTTGCTTCAAACTGAGGTTCCCCCATATTCCACATAGGTCTGTTCATTACTTGTTAATGGTTGTCATTTATTATCCCTTTGTTTATTACTGAAATTATGATTCATTAAGTAATAAAAATCTGCTTGGAACATGCTGACGGAATAAGCACTGCATTGTTTCTAAGGGTCTTTGCTGATTTTATTGTGCTCTTTTAGGAAACATTTTTTTCTCTTCTATTGAAAAAGAACCATCTCTATGAAACTACGTGGACCAATAAATTATTCATGTATAGCCATCATTTTAGGTTAAAAATTAGCTGATTTAGAAGCATTTGTATTGTCAAATTTTATTGCTTTCCAGTTCTGGTCATAGTTTCCGTCACCCCCTGCAACTCACACTGTGCGTCACAGCCAAGGCCGTGGCCTGGAGCGCTCCCTTTGCGCCAATCTCCTCCTCACGCGGCTCCCTGTTGCTGTCACGTCTCATCCACACTCCTCCTTGATTACCTTGATAGTAACACCCATCAGCTGCCTCAGACTCACTTCTGCTACTCTCCACATGAACTCCCTGCTCCAGTCAGCAGGATTTCTTAGCAAGCCACATCTTCTCTCCACCCGACACCTACAGGCAAGTGCCAGGCTTGTTTCCAGCTCTTGGCCTCTGCTCCTTTACTCAACCAGTATTTATTACCTGCTACTATTGGCCAGGCCTGGTGAAGGATGTTCACATACATAAGACAGGCTCCCTGCTTCTCAATAGTTTATACCTCTAACAGGCAAGACAGGATATCCAGGTAAATAATTTCCAGAGTATGACAGGTGTTCCAACAGGCATAGGCAAGCTCCACTTCAGTGTCCAAGGACAGAACTCTAGCCTGCGTGATACACCATCTTACACCTGCTTAGGACTTCCACGTGGGCTGGCATCATCTCTACGTTACACTGCACACTTCCAGGGCAAGGACTCTGCCTCCAGTTTCTTTGTTTACCTCGCTATACCTAGCACGCTGGGAAATGACTAGGCATGTGTATTTTATCTAAACTTGCAGTATAATACATGCATTTTATAAAGATTTGAGTTCAGTTTTCTCTCTGTCGTCTTTTTCTGGAGACAGGGTCTCGCTCTGTTGCCCAGGATACAGAGCAGTCCTGCAATCACGGCTCGCTGTGGCCTCCTCCTCCTGTGCTCAAGCCATCCTCCTGCCTCAGCTTCCCATGTAGCTGGGACTCCAGGCAAGTGCCACCATGCCTGGAAAATTTGTAAAGTTTTGTCTAGAGATGGTTTCTCACCGTGTTTCCCAGGCTGGTCTCGAATATCTTGCCTCAAGCAATTCTTCCACCTCAGCCTCCCAAAATGTTGGGATTACAGGCGTGAGCCGCCATACCCAGATAGAATAAAATAAATTTTTAATAAAAAATTTCAGTTTTTAATGGGAAAATATGGATTATATGTGTCTAATAAAAATAACCTTCAATTGATATGGTCCTAATTTTTAAAAAATGACTATGTGCTTCATTCATTCATTCATTCGTTCATGCTCTCAACAATTGTATACTGAAGACTCACTATGATGTAAGTGCTGGTATTTTCTCTACGAGGAGAACAAAATGGCCGACTCTTAAGAGCTTCTGTTCTGAGAACTCTCCAAGAGAAACAGAACCTTGACCTCCGAGGGCTTCCTGATGTCCCAGAGCCACTGCATCACTAAGTTGGGGCCACCATGCACAGCAGGTTATTCTAAGTGTTTCCAAACTATGAATATATATTTTGTCCTTTGTATTTTTTCTCCATTTATTTAAAAAAACTTTGGTGTGCTCTGCAACGTGACTGCCCACAGGTCAGCTCCAGCACGGACCACAAGCAGCAGGGTGCACAGAGCACAAACTAAATGGGGCCCACCACACCCCGCTTTGATCACCCTGTATTTTTCATGACTTTTCCCAAAGAGATACAAGCATTAGTGGTTCTGAACTACTTATGCCCATAGCATTTTATTACAGTTTGCCCATATAAAGAGTTTTTGTGGCCCGTATAAGGCAGCAACCTCTTTGATGAGTAACACGGAGCATTTCCATCCACCCAGACCCAGCACTGACCTAGAACACAAAGAGAATTCACCAAAGGCTTTCACCAGGATTCTCTGTTCTTCTGTCTTTCGAGAACTCATTTCTCTTAAAAGAAAGAAAATTATCAGCGGTTTCCACTTAAATCAAATGGCCAGACAGCTCCCAGGAAAAATCTAGAGAGAGGAGGATGATTGGAGAGGCGGGGAGAGAGGACATAAACCTCCTTCCTTCTTATCAAGTCCCAATACTCTGCTGCTCAAGAGAATTTGGAATCTCAGACGTACTTGATACAAAAATGACATAATTCATTTATTGACAGCCGGGTAAAATTGTATCCTAACACAATCACAGAGAGTGCTGTTGTTGCTTGACCAAAACAAAGCAACACAAAAGCATTTGGCCAATGAGGTTCACAAGACGCAAGAGACTGCAAGCCAGTGAGTGACAGGCTTCCGTTCCAGCGTTGCACTGTGACGGCACGGGGTCAGATTTTCAGAGAAGTTTTGACAAAGAATTTCACTGCCCTCACAATACATTTTATGCCTCTCCTAAGAAATGCTTAATGTCTGCAATTATGTGTCAGCCACCCAAAAGCTTCAGAACACTGTGCAACCGCAGCATGCAAAAGCAAACAGGTCAGAAAAGAAAACTGGGACGTCCCTGCCCTCTGCTGGACACACAGGCGAAGGGCGATTCCTGCACTGACTCCTGGCCCTGTGAGGAGTTAGTTCAGCCTGCAGCTGGCAACACTTTCCTCAGTACAAGAGATCTTGAGTGCACAAGGCCTAATCTGGGCCATGGACCCTGCATGACTCTTGTGACTGCTTAGATAAACTACCTGTCACCAAAGGATGAATCAAAGCAAGGAATGATGTTGAAATATTTTAATTGTTCTTTTTAAGTAGTTGCTATATATTTAAGAAAAAGCTTTTGTCAATGTGAAAAATGTCTATTGACATGTATTCATAACAGTAAACAATTACCACTGCGGTATGTGAAAAGAGATGGGGACACCAGCACGAACAGGAAAAGCTGTCCTGTCTCACAGGTCAGTGATGTTACAGTTCATTGAGGACACATGTCTGTCATTTGTAGATTTGTTTTGTTTTTGAAAACAACACCTTCTTTAAATGTTGTCTTGAAGTGCACACTGCCATGGGGTTGACTTAGTTTGAAAATCACTTTGTATTTGGCATCAGGCCTAGACAGTGACAGCAGCCTAGACACACAGAATGAAACCATGTGAAGGCAGTCTAAGTTCAAAAACAAACCAAAAAATTAGTGTGTCCCGTTTCCAGTCGTAATAACTTTACCTTAAAAACAAGCCGCTGACTCTCGGGAAGTCTGCTTCCCTCCAAATCCAGCTCATTTGGAAGGGAAGGAAACAACATTTACTGAGCCCCTCCCCTCTCTGCCCATGCACCAGCCCGTGCAGCCTCCCAACTACACCGTGGGGTGCCCAGGATTACCTATATGTTACAGGTGAGCTCACGCTCAGTACGCACATGCAGAAGAGGCTACTAGCAGTCACACACGGCCCACCTTGTCTCAGGCTTGGAGACATAATCTCACCTGCACATCCCCGACAAGACCCTTCTGAGCTAGGTGGAAAAAGGTAAGTCAAGGAGAGAACACCCAGAGCCTTAGCCCTGAGGCTGCACTGACATATCCACCATCTGGGACAAATCCTAACGTTTCCATGCCTCAGCAGCTACATCTGTACAAGGGGACACCCAGTCTCACACTCGCCTCACTTCATGGTCATTGAGACGACTTGTTTTTACCAGTGGGTTCTTGGTACTGAGAAGTATTTAAATTAGTCTTTTCTAAAGTGGTTGTGTGGGCCGGGTACAGTGGCTCACACCTGTAACCCCAGCACTTTGGGAGGCTGAAGCGGGGAATCACCTGAGGTCAGGAGTTCGAGACCAGCCTAGCCAACAGGGTGAAACCCCATCTCTACTAAAAATGCAAAAATTAGCCAGGTGTGGTGGCTCAGACCTGTAATCCCAGCTACTCAGGGGGCTGAGGCGGGAGAATGACTTAAACCCAGAGGCGGAGGCTGCAGTGAGCTGAGATGGCGCCTCTGCACTCCAGCCTGGGTGACAGAGAGAGACTCCATCTCCAAAAATAATAATAGTAACAATAAAGCGGTTGTGTAGAACAGAGTGAAGAGCTCTGACTCTAGAAGTCCACAAGGCTGGGTAAGATCCAGGCACTGCCACTTGCCAGGTCCACCACCTGTGACACTCCAAGCCCAAGTTCCCTGCCGTCACCCACAAGAGCAACAGGCCTCCTCCCGTGTTGTTCTGCGAATCCCAGTAGCCTGCCCCATGGCCGATGCTCAACAAATGCCCATTCATTTCTCTCTCCCCGGTTCCCTTCAAACGTGGTGAGTTCTTTATGTAACTGGAGAATTTAAATCCATCTGGGGAAAGAAACTAGATGATTCTCAGGGTCCTTCCAGTCCTGTACTTTTAAAACTATTGCTAGGCCAACTTTTTCTAAGTGCTTAGGAAATAGTGGAAAGTAAGAAAAGGCCATTTCTATGATCCTCACATGATTACAGAAGCCAGAAGTAGCTTAAAAGGTACCCAGTTCTGTTCTCCTACTTTACAAATAAATTTTGACCTAATGGACTCACCCAAGAAGAAACCAAGACTAGAATGTAGCCCAGTGGGGTCCAAAAGAAGTAATAATGCTGCTTTAACCCACCCCTCACCAGAAACTTCTAGAGCACACACGGCTGCACACTCTGAGCTATGTGGGGTAGGCAGGGTGAGCCTCACCTCAAATCCCAAAAGGCAGGATGGAAAGCAGGCAGCACGCCTGATTAGAGAGCTCCTACAAACCAGCATCATGACAGGGACTTTTTCTTTAATCTGGGTAGAAATAAGCCTATAGTCTTAAACACATTTTTTTAAATACGCAGGATTTATCTTGTGTTGGGAATGTGAATAGATTAACAAAAGCTGCATTTGAGCACATTAATGTAAAACTAACTAACTAAATAAAATCAGAAGGTCTGAAGGAAAGGGAAATACCTTGGAAGAGCTGGGAATGAGATGTTTAACCACAGATGTGCCCACCCCTTGGCTTCCTGTGCTCTGCACCCCCCACCTTTGAGGGACATTTGAGGCAGTGCTCATCCAGTCATAGCGTAGGCCTTCTGCCTCATTTCATTCCTTTCTGAATTCATTATAGTATTAAACAGCCCTGCCTGCGACCTCCAGTGTGGTGTGACCACAGCTTAGTCCTTGCCCACATCCAGCATCCTCAGCATCCCATCTCCTGGAATATATTACAAAGATACTTCACTCTCAACTTAGTTTGTCTTTCAGAAATGAATACAAACAGCACCTTCTCTGATGTAATTAGACTGGGCTGGAGCTTGGATCTGTCTCCCAGGTTTAACAACAGGTGACCTATCCCGTGTCACTTCTGTGGCTGCTCCCCAGCAGGGACCCCCCACCTACCAGGTCTAATTTCACAGGTTTCCTAATTACTTCTTTGTGGTGTGTTTGTTTCCTTGGGTGATTAGTTTAGCAGAATCCCTGCCTGAAGAATGATTTTGGAAGTGCTGGCACTGATTTATTCACTTGCCAGTGCCTCCACAGCAGCACCAGGCATTTGCATTCAAAAGCAGAAGTTATTACCATTTCGTCTTTGGTGTCATGCATGCACATACATATAATTATCAATGAAGATAAATAGCCTTTTTAAAAATCTGACAATATTTTTGTAGCACTTGTGTTCATGTGCTGTCTGAACAAATATTAATATAATGCATCACTCTTTTTGGAGTATTGACTTGTCAATATAGCACTGCACAAATCCAGAATTTTAAATAGTAACCAAATGTTAAGAAGAAATACTCTACCATAGAGAATCATATATAAATACAAATCTCAGCTTTCCGTTTATCTACCTGATTTAACATATATATTAGGTATATCTTCTCTTAAATTGTAAAACCAGAAGTCATTTCTATGGGAGAAGTTCATAAACACACAGGCAACCTTCCTGCATGACTTATAGCTTAATGGCATATGCATTTGTGTATTTATCTGCATTAGACAAAGATTCATTTTCAAGTCTCCATTAATCCTTAGAAGCAGAAAAATACAGATGTGCCAACCTGAGACTTTTATACAAAGAGACTCACGATGCCCTGTTAGTCTCAAAATCTATTCAAAAGACCACCTTAGAGAGGAGGCCCCTTTAATAAAGTAGTCACTCAGCCCTTTGGATGGGCTCCCAGGGAAGGCCTCTCAAGCATCACATTTCACAGCATAGCAAACTTGCTAAATTGGAATACATCTACAGCTGTATCTTCTCTTGGTAAGATGGAAAGGCTGGGAAATGGACTTTTGACTAGCCTCCAGTAAGAGGAAAGCTAGCTTTTTTCCTTCACTTATTTTTAAACCTATTAAACTTGAATGTGTAGTAGAAATATGGAAATAGTCTGGAAAATAAATTCTAAGAAGCAGAACTAATGAATCATTTTAACATACTTACCTGAAGAGTATGAACGTTCTCACTCTTAAAAATAGATTGGATGGGCCAGGCACAGTGGCTCACATCTATAATCCCAGCACTTTGGGAGGCCAAGGCAGGCAGATCACCTGAGGTCAGGAGTTCGAGACCAGCCTGGCCAATATGGCAAAACCCCATCTCTACTACTAAAAATACAAAAATTAGCTGAGCATGGCGGTGCATGCCTGTAGCCCCAGCTACTAGGCAGGTTGAGGCAGGAGAATCACTTGAACCTGGGAGGCAGAGTGAGCCGAGATCACACCACTGCACTCTAGCCTGGGTGACAAAGCAAGACTCTGTCTCAAAACAAAACAAAACAAAACAAAAACAAAAACAAAACAAAACCAGGATGGATGAGCAAGGCATGCTCTTTAGCACTGGCTACACTCCTACGCAGGGCCGGCAACCCAGAGGCAGCAAGGATGGGGAGCGATGCCTTGGGTCACACAGTGAGGGCCCCATGCTCTACCTCCTGGGGGAGAGAGAGAACCTGAGGATGAGGTAAAGCACGAGCTAGGTATTTCCTTGCAAACTCTAGGTTCTTTGTCTGAAATAGCAGTATACGCCATGTTGACTAATAAATAATATAATTTTACATGATCTTATAATAAATTATAATTGGAGAGGGATTCTTCAAGTTGTAAATAGTGATTTATAATTATCAATCACCACTTATTCTCAACCCCAGTTTTACTTCTCAGGCCCCTCATGAAATTCCTTGGTGTATTACTCATGAAAACCACGTTTTCTTGTGAGAGCAAATTAACTCCTCAAATATCATGTGTCCCCCTGATACATGGTAACTCCCAAATATCATGGGGACACGTGACATTTGGGGAGTTAATTTCCTCTCACAAGAAAACATGGCTTTTCCTGGCTTAAGACCATAAAGACGTATTTCTCACTAATCAGTCGGGTCAGTGGGGCTGGCTCCACCTGGTTATTGAGGACCCCAAGCGGCGGACACTCACCTCTCAGGGAGCGGCCCCAGTGCCCTGGCGGAGAACAGCCAAGTGCAGAACTTCCGGGCGCGGAGGCTCCCGCCTGTGACCCCAGCACTTCCGGAGGCCGAGGCGGGCGAATCGCGAGGTCAGGAGATCGGGACCATCCTGGCGAACACGGTGAAACCCCGTCTCTACTAAAAATACACAAAATTAGCCGGGCGCGGTGGTGACGCCTGTGGTCCCAGCTCCTCGGGAGGCCGAGGCAGGAGAATGGCGGGAACCCGGGGGCGGAGCTTGCAGTGAGCCGAGATGGCGCCACCGCACTCCAGCCTGGGCGGCAGAGCCAGACTCCGTCTCAAAATAAATAAATAAATAAATAAATAAATAAAAGACTGCAGAACTCCCAGCTGCTGCTCTGTGCTGTACCCCGCAGCTTGCACAAATCCCACGCTCCACCTCAGCCCCCACAAACGGCTCCTGTCTGACTAGACACAAGCTGCGCCATGTGGGTGAGCACACGGGTATCAAAGAACACTAAATGTCTCTGAAACATCTGGAATCCTTTTGCAGAAGGTCAGAAATCCTCACGCTGTACTGACTCAAAGTCTGGCTTGGTATATGCTCCGGTTTTAGAGAGAAGAAGTACCCAAAGAACCTTGCTCCTCCTACCTACTTCCTGGCTTTAGAATTGAAAGCCATTCATCCAATGTTCTTGTTTTTTAAAGAAAAATAGAAGGTAAGATTTGCTTTCTCATTAAAGAGACATCGATGAGAATAGAAAGAGTTCTTACTTTAGAATAAACAGAACAATCTGACTCTAACTCTCACCTTTATTGGCCATGATACTGAACCTTTCTGTACTTTGGGATTTCTTAGGTATTAATGGAAAAATCAGCTTGTTATGAAAATTTTCCTAACTAAATTATAATCTCCTTGAAAGCAGAATCCTCAGCCTAATGCAGCTCAAGACCTCCCGAAACACCTAGCATGGCCTCCTCCATGAGCGGAGCTGACTGACAGCTGCATTAGGAGCCCTTTCTCCTGCTGAAAAGGCTTTGTTCTCATCAGGGAGGTATTTGTTCTCATCAGGGAGAAGAGACAGCATCTGTCCGGCACCGACTCATATCAAACCGCAGGTTGCAATCATCGTTTTCGACATTGGAGCTTCAGTATTTCTAATTCTGTCAAGTGGCTTCTGGCTCAAGCAAGCTCTTGCCTAGATTAGGGCACGAGGCTTTCATTAGCATGTTGGTCAGAAAGCTCTTCCACATTAGCGCTCCTAGAGGATCACATTGACTCTGGTGTATTTGATCTTCGGCTTCTTAAAAAGTCCATTCATTGCACTTCACATATTATCTCTAAAAACGTAAACCAAGTCTTATTTTCTTATCTGATCACGCCCAACTCTCTGCACTTGGCTTCGAGACATTATTTAATCCGTTCTTTCCCTATGTCTCTATCTCCATGTGGCCAAAGCTTGCAAAGACCTGTATGAAGGGGTAACACGCTTTGGATTAAGCATGAAGGTTTTGCAACACTGCCCACGTCGCCCTAACACGCATTGGCACTTTTTCCATCGAGAGGTGGGGTCTGTTCCATTGCCACAACCATTCTGCAGACTTGACTCTGGAGAGGACTGTGATGCTTAGACCCACGGATATGGCAGATGTGACCTGAGTGACTCCCGGGCTGGGTCATAGAAGAGGATCTGACTTTTGCTTGTACCCTGGAACATTCGTGCTTGGTGTCATAAGCCACCATACAGGAAAGACAATTGCTCCAAAGGCACCAAGCTGTGAGGAAACCAAGCCACACGGAAAGGGCACGTGTAGGCCCTCCTGGCAGCAGGCCTAGTCTTTGCATCATTCCAGCCCAGACCTGGAAGTGAGTGCGACCATTATATCCAACTATCAGGTCTCTCCAGCTAATGACCCAGATATCACAGATTAGAGATAAGCCATCATCTCTGTGTCCCTTCTGAATGCTAGACTTACAGAATCGATGAAGATAACAAAATGATTGCTCTACACCTTGAAGTTTTAGGCACATTTATTGCAAAGCAAAGTAACTGAAACAGAAATCCATGCCTGTAGGCCCTGTATTGATTTGCTGGGGCTACTGTGAAAGTACCACAACTGGGCAGCTTACACAACATTAATATACTGTTTCACAGGTCTGAGGCCAGAAGACCAAAATTGACATGTCAACAGGGTTGGTTCCTTCCAAGTGATGGAAAGAAAAGACCTGTTTCAGGCCTCTCTCCTCAGCTCACAGGTGTGTCTTCTCCCTGTGTGTTTACATCACCTTTGCTCTGTACCTGCCTGCATCTACATTTCTCCTTATTTCTGTCTCCAAATGCAGTCACATTCTGAGCTACTGGGGGTTAGGATTTCAAGATGTGAATTATTGGAGAGCACAATTCAACTTGAACAGGTCCCAAAGCAACTTACAAATGGTGTTGTGGTGTCTCTGGTACCATGAAAGAAATTGCTTAAAATGATTGCGTGATTTTGAGGCCAAGTTCCATCTTTCGAGTGTACACAGATATGTATATGTATTTACGACATATGTGTATACATGTACATGTGTGTATACCTTAAAGATTTTGTGAATATTCTTCTCCTAGGAGCAGTGATGCAAAAGAATCACCTTGGATCTAGGGCGGATAGTTCACTGTGGGCTACTCTCCAGATTTGAGGACAGGGAAAGTCAGAGCCGAGGAACTGAGATTCAAGGGTGCCTAACGCAGAGATAGCCCCTATTCCACAGCCATTTCGGAGGGGGTTTGGCCCCTGTTCCCTTGCAATGGAGAGTCAAAGTCTGTAATGCTCTGACCACCTCATGAGAAGCTGTGAAAGTAAGTAAGATTTAAGAGTGTCAGACTCACCTGAGCAGAGTCAGTCCCAGAAGACTTAATAATAAAGCAAAGTTTTTCCCTCAGGAAGAAAAACGTGGAAGAATGAAGGGATTCCTGCAGAAATTCCATCAGTCAGCACCCCTCCTTGAAGCAGCAGCTGGGAACAGCACTCTGCAGGCTGGTGCTCCTGACAGAGAAGCCCTCTCAGATGTAGCCAAGTAGACATCTGTTATCAACACATTTGCAGGATTTTAGGGGCTATAAATTTCAAGAGGCACCTTCCATAGGGTAATGAGAGCAAAATGGGCCCCTGGGGTCAAGAAACTGTGTGGACTGGGGAGTGGGCTGATTGTAACAGGAACAGCAAGACTTGTGAGAAAGGAACTTGGACTAGAACCCTGAGTGGATGACGCTGGAATGAAACTCCTGACAACAGCTTCTGCCAGAGCTGATCTGGTTTCCCCACATAGTTGTGGCAACCTGACCTCCCTGGCAGGCTCAGGCCCAGTCTGGTCTTTCCTAGACTTAATGCTGACCTTAGATAGAAAGTATTGAAGAAGGCTTCGGCCAATATCCTTGGGTTGGGCAGCACTGCCCTGTATTGTCCAGCATGGATATGGTGCCGTAGTTTTCACAGCTGGGCTTGTGCTTCATTCCCAAGATTTATTATTGAGCTTTCATGTCAGTTGTGCTACCCAGATTCCAAGTCTCTCATTTGGAAACATGTCTCTCTCCTCTAGCCTGAGGCCCTGTCTCTCAGAGCGTGGGTACCAACCCCTGACCACCGCGGGTGCCAAAACCCTGAGAAACGCTGCAAGCCCCTACCTGGATGTATTTCTCAACAGAGCCCTCGCTGGGCTTCATTCCTCCTCCATGTCACCCCCATTACTCTGGCAAAACACCTTCCACTTAGCCACCTCCCACCTAACTCACTGTTCTTGCTCCTTGTCTTCCAGTCACTGGGTTCTTCCTGTCAGCCCAGACTCTCGATGTGAACATGTAACCAGTATCTGCCCCATCCTTGTAAGGGGATTTGTGTCTGTTTTAAGAGGTATGCTTTATGATTGCTCAGATGTGGTGAGGCCAGCAGGTCAGAAGACAATACGATTGAAAAGATGATTTGATACTCACAGTTCCCAGGACAAGTGGGCTCCGCATGCCAGAGGCCCACGTGGAAAACACTGGGGTCACTCAGGAGGCAGAGGGAGTGAGGGGAAGACACAGGCAAGAGTCTTCATTACAGTTCCCACAGGAAGGTACATGAGGCAGGATAAGCAGGTTTAGGATTGGCTAGTTTGAATTATCTTAACGGCCCCTGGGGCTGTCCTTAGTTGTCCAGGACCTGGCCCTGAGTGATCAAGGCAGCAGAACCATGGCCCTGAGTCAGGGCTCCTAAATAAGTGGGTTGAGGGTACGGCTCTGGATTGGTTGGTTTGCATTTGAAAGACACACTAGAAGGTGAACCCTTTACTATCTCTAGGAATCGGCTAACTCTGGGAGCGGCAGGCAAGACTGCAGACATCAAAGCATCAGAAAGGAAGACCTGGTTAATACAGCCTCCGAAGTCTGAGCCACATCCTGCCGTGGTGAACTAGGTGTACCCTGTCCCATCCCAAGAAATTGTTCCTTCTGTCTTATCTGAAATAAAGGCACTAGTGCACCGCTGTAAGGAAGGGCAGCAGCAAGTCTATGTAGGGGCCCTGATGAGGCAGGTCTGATACTGGCCTAAAAGACCAGGTGCGGGTTTCAGCACCAAACCCGTCAGAAGTGTGCACTTGTTGCCTGTGTTTTGCCCTCGAGTTACACTAATTCCTGTCACTTTCAGTAGCTGCTCTAGCTAGGCTGGTCTCAGTGTGCCACAAACCTATCATAATCACTGCTAAATCCAGGCACTTCACTTCTGTTTTTCCCTCCTCTAGAGTTCCTTTCTGGCTTCTCTCTGCCTATCCAAAAGCTACCATTTTTAAAAATTGGGGTTTGGGAAGAAAAAACAAAAACAAATTAAATTCTAATGGCTCATAGCCCTTCTATAAGCTGAGAACTATATGAAGGTCTTCACATATTATTTCCTTTGGTTCCGTTGGTAAGCCCGAAGGTCGAATATCATCAGCACAACTGTATCCACTAAGACAAAGAGAGGTGTAGCCATTTAACTGAGATGCTACGCCAGGCAAGAGGCAAAGCTGGGAGTCTGTGCCTGCCGAGTCTGACAGCAAAGCCCCTGCCCTTTGCATTCCGCGATGCATCTCCAAGCCCCACCTCCTCCTGGCAGCTGACCTCAGTCGTCACTCACTTCCTTCCTGGATGTCATTCAACTGTTCTTGGCAGATCACACATTTCAGATTTTAACTATGGATTTACCAGAAACTATTTGCCATTTAGACCACAAGCTCTTGGGAAGTAGGAATAATGTCCAACGTGACTTCTGTTTCCCACAAAGAATCTTGGTGGTTCTCCCTAGATGCCTAAATGATTGGCTTTTACATCTGGGACAGTTCGAATAATCGCACTATTTTCCTGACATTACATGGGCAAATCAAAGACCATAAATTAAGAGATAAAAATAAACTAACAGTTCTGATTTCCGATCTGTGATGTTGAGATCTAGAAAGAGCATTGCTCCGGGATCAAAACTAGAGCTAAGGAGGAGAAACACTCACGAAGGTCACACCTCTGTGAGCCAAGGACACAGGTGGAGACCGAGGCTGGGTCAGAACAGCAGAGGATGTGTCCGGCACCGTTCCCTGCACCAACAAGCTTGGAGCACGAGTAGTAAGGTGCCACAGGGCACTGCGGGGAGCCAGGTGCAGCACTGTGGGGAGCCAGGTGCGACACTGCGGGGAGCCAGGTGCCGTACAACACTGTGGGGAGCCAGGTGCAACACTGCGGGGAGCCAGGTGCAACACTGCGGGGAGCCAGGTGCAACACTGCGGGGAGAGCTAGAAGAGAACGGTGCTCTCCACTGCACAGCGTGGAGGGAGGGCCTAATGCTGAGAGTGGAGCAGACTTTGAGAAACACGTTGGGGGAAACTGTCACCACATCAAATATAGAGGATCGCTAGAGGAATCTGAAGACTGTGGAGCGTGGAGGATAATTACAGCAACCATAAATCTCAGACCCCTCCCAACTCCTCACCAGATGAACACAAATGCCCACACTAAAGGCCCCACAGAACACCCACTTCCACACATAAAAACCTCTAGCTCAGTCTCTACTGTCCTGAAAAAGATGTGTGACTTTCCAACAAAAAATTACAAGGTACGTGAAAAGACAGAAACAAACAATGCGCTGCCAAGAGAAAAAGAAATCTGCAGCCGGGGGTGGTGGCTCACACCTGTAATCCCAGCACTTTGGGAGGCTGAGGCGGGTGGATCACCTGAGGTCAGGAGTTTAGGACCAGCCTGACCAATATGGTGAAACCCCATCTCTACTAAAAACACAAAAATTATCCGGGCGTGGTGGTGCACACCTGTAGTCCCAGCTACTCGGGAGGCTGAGGCAGGAGAATTACTTGAACACGGGAGGCGGAGCTTGCAGGGAGCCGAGGTGGCACCACCGCACTCCAGTCTGGGAGACAGAGTGAGACTTTACCTCAAAAAAAAAAAAAAAAAAAAGATGGAATCTGCATAACTAGACTCAGGTGCGACACAGATGTTGGAGCTATCTGATAAAGAGCATAAAATAATTATGATTAATAAGTTAAAGCCTTCAATAAAGAGGTGTATGATGTTTAAGATTAGACAGATTATTTCAGCATAGAGATGGAACCGTAACAAATAATGTAGTTCAAATCCCAGAAATAACAGACAGTAATAGAGATGAAAAGCATCTTCTACAGCCCCACTGGAAGACTTAACATAACCCAGAAAAGAATCAGTGAACTTAAAGACAGGTCCATAGAAAGTACCTAGGCTAAGACACAGCAGCAGAAACAGAATAATGCGCCCAAGCACTGTGAGAGAATATCAAATGATCTAACACACGTTTACGTGGAGTCTCTAAAGGAAAAAGAGAGGAGGAGAACAGGCCAAAAGAAATAATAGCCAAGAGTGTCACAAACAATGACAGACAACAAATCTCTGAGCCAAATACCTCAGAGAATACCACGCAGGAGTAAGTACTGACACACACACACACAGACACATACACACAGACACACACACATACACACACATACACAAAGACACACACAGACACACACATACACACACAAACACACACAGACACACAGACACACATACAAAGACACACACACACATCACAGACACACACACATACACACAGATGCACGCACACACACACACACAGACACACACATACACATACACACATACACACACGTACACATACAGACACACACACAGACATACACACAGATGCACGCAAAGACACACAGACACACAGACACACAAATACACATACACACACACACACACACATACACATACACACACACACAGACACACACATACACAAAGACACAGACACACACAGACACATGCACACACACACACAGACACATGCACACACACAGACACACAGACACAAACATACAGACACACATACAGACACACACACACAGAGACACACACAACACACACATACACACGTATACACACAGACACACACATATACACACACACATACACACAGAGACATATACACACATACACGAGCACATGTACATGCTTGAACACATATATTTTGTATTCAAACTGAAAACAAAACACAGATAGGAAATCCTGAAGTCAGCCAATGAAACACATTTCTGTTGGGAGCCAGCTTTCCACAGCTTTCTCCTGTTTCTGAACATCTTATGAAGTGTGTCACTGATGGCTCGTTGTCATTTGTTTGTTGTCTCTTGTCTTCTACCAGCTTCTATGAAACTACGGCAGGTAAATGTTTAGCTTAAAAGTAGGATAAAAGCTCAGACCCTTTATAGTTCTGACAAATCGTGTAACAAGGAGCACAGGAAAATCACAGTAGATCTCACGTCAGAAATCACACCATACGGAAGGCAACGGGGTGATATCTTGAAAGTGCTGAAAGAAAAAAAACTCAACTCGGTATTTTATTCCCTGAGAGAAAATGAAGGAGAAATAAAGACTTTCTCAGACAAATAAAAACGGAGAGAAATCATTGCCAACAGACCTACATATAAGAAATGTTAAATGGAGTTCTCTGGGAGGAAGAAATATGATACCAGACAGCAACTTGGATTTATACAAAGCAATGAACAGTGTTAGAAACAGAATAAATGAATATTGGATCCCTAGGACGTCAATACGCGTCCCAACCATCCCCAAGTTTGGTCACTTGGTAGCCAGCCCCCGAGTGATACTGAGGGGAGAGGATCAGTCCTACCAGCAGGCTGGGGAACCAAGGCAGTGCACTGACAGTACTGAGGCCACCTGCATCCTACGGTTTTAAATGCCTTGACAATAAATAGCACAGAGAACACTCAGAGTTGAAGTAATTCAAATGTGGACATGCTTCTGAGGGCATCAATTCTTGGGTCTACGGCTGCTGCAAAAGGTGTCCAGACTCTACCTAGAGACGGGAGCAACGTTCCTTTGGCTGAAATGAACGGAATAAGAGAAACATGGAAAAGAAAAGTCTATGAAGGGGACAATTTATTTAGGGAAACTTCAACACTCCATAGAAACAAGAAATCACAATGGGAGGTGTTTTGCTTTGTTAGTTTGTAAAGGTGGCAGCAAGCTTAGGGTTTTTTTCTGTTCACTTGGACCACGGACCATCTGGACTATGCCGGCGTCTGGGAAGGATGATGGGACAACACGCATTACCAGTGTTCAGCAGTATCCAGCTCTTCTTCTTCTTTCTGGGCAGATGGGAGACTCTGCTTCCCAGACGCTTGAAGTTAGGCAGAGCCACATAACAACTTCCGGCCCAGGAAACGGGAGCCGAAGCAGTGTGTGTCACTCTCAGGCCAAACCACGAAAAGCCTCTAACAGCACCTAAGCTGCTCATTCTCTTTGTCAAAGAACCGGGTCTGGTGTGGAGCTGGTAGAGCAGCAGGCGAAAGCTGTATGAATTGCTGGATCATTGCACGGAGGACAGCGGCCCTGGGGAGCTGCCTGGACCCACAGAGGATTCTATACATTTTTTTCACGTTTAGCCACTGGGCGCAAAAAATACCACATGAAATTAACAATTTTCAAAACTGTTCTTTTACCTAAAGCTCTTTTCATATCTTCAGAATATTTTCATAGACACAACAGAAAAGAAAATTAGGAAGCAAGAATAAAAAAAACTTCAAGAGGGAAAATTTTTTTAAATTTTCATTCAGTTTTTTTTTTTTTACTTTTAATACATCAGCAAACGTAAGGCTATCTTTGGTTCTGATGCAACTGGCATTGATCATGTTCGTGAATATAGCTATGATACCAGGGCCAAACTGTTGTTTTCCTGTCTCAGAACAATGTGATACTGAAAAGCAAAGTCCCTCGTGTGATGAAAATGTCTCCAGTTTGCAATCAGTTGAAAATGCAGTGGGCTCACAGCCAGAAAACATTCTTGTGCTGGATCTTTTTTTCAGCACCCTAAATTAACCAGCTGGAATTCCCTTTTAAGTGCCAACCTACTCAGTTTTTCAGAATGCAGAATTCTTTTAATGGGAGATCTGTCTCTCATCATAAAGATGGAACCGTGCATTCTTGATGTCTCTCAAAAGCAGGCTTTTTTTATACAGTAAGCTCAGAGGAGGGTAAAGACAGATGCCAGAGCACTGATTTGAGACAGGGATGTAGCCGCTGTGCACAGACTCAACTAGAGCACCAGCTATCGCGGAGTGAGACCCTCAGCACACTATCCAGGCCTGCCTCGTGCAGGTCAAGAGAAAAGAGGCTGTTGTAAATAAATATCTAAATTAATTAAATCTATTGATGAGAACAAGCTCCATGATCTAGGAGCAGAAGAATTGATGCAATATTTCAAAACTGAAGCTGGGCATATTCTTCCAGTGTTTCTCAAATTATTGTTTGGGAAACTATAACACACTGCTCAAAGATCATCTTTGATGTCCAAAATCAAAATGCAAGACAGTGAGGCCTATAAAACCCTCACTGTATAAAGATTAACTGATGCAAGAGAGGTTGCCTATTTATTAATTCAAAACACATTACTCGCATATCTGTTAGACGCCAGGTCATGGGCTCACCTACCTCATTATGCAGTGCATGGTATCTCGAGATGCCAATACTTTGTCCTCCCTGAATGTTTTCTTCTCCCCAGTGTAGCAGAGTGGAGCATGGGTGTGGAGTCAGCCCTCTATGGCATGTTCTAATACTGTACCCTCTCCAGCTACTTCACCTGAACATTACTTCATCTCTTCCTGCTTCAATTTCCTCATCTATAAAATAAAAATCCTATCAGTGAGGGTTAAAGACTTAAGACATATAAAGCATTTAGAAAAGTGTCTGTAACATCACAGAGCTCAGTGCTACTCATTATGATTTGCTATTATTATTATTCTCAGCCCTGATTCAAACTCATAGCTCTTTCTTGTCTTGGGGGAAGTGTATGACAGAGGAGAAAGTGGAAGTGTTTAGTAAAGGTAAGGGGATCGTGCACACCAGTGGAAGGCTCTGAGAACACAGCTTGCCAGTGGCTCTAAACCCTCGAAGCCGCCTCCTGCCACAGCCCTGTCCTTGACCGGGAAGGGAACTCTTGCTAAATACTTCATAGGCCCTGGGTTTCCTCAACCTGCCCTCAGGGGTCTTCCCTCAGTGGCACAGCTTGTTATTCACACTGTCTCTTCCCCAGGCAACCAGAACCAGGGCTCGGTCCTGCTTTTCCTTGGATCAGGCCACCAGGTGCTTGACTCAGCCTTAGACAGCCTCAGCTGTTTCTTGTGCAGGTCTTTGACCTGTCCCATAAAGTCCACATCTTTGCATAAAGTCATTCTGTGTAATCCTACACTCATTTCCCTTCCCCTTACAGGACACGTCCTCACCTGTTAGGAGTAAGCTAGAGCTGGCCTGCACTGGCTATGTTGACTATGCTAATGCCTTCTAAACTCTGCTCAGTAATGAGATGTTGATAGCTTAAAACTGGTCACGGAGGGAGTATTTACACCTCAGAAATGCAACAGATGTACATTAGAACTTTTTTACTCAGCTACCCCTCTGCCTCAGACCTAGAGGCATAGAGTTCCCCATCCTCACTCTCTCTGGAGGCCTTGGTGCAGACCAGAATCCTGGGCCTTTTGCTTAGTTGGAAAAAAAAGGTGGATAATATTCTCCTAAAACGGTCTCCTATGTAATTCCAATTTCTTCTCCACACTGTTGCCAACGTTTTCTCTATAAAGCACAAACTCCAATATGCAAAGTTTAAACTTTAACATGACATTCACAGTCCTTCTAATCTGGCCCTAACCTTTCTTTTCCCTGCTTGTATCTTAACACATGTTTATGCATTCTCTTCTAGATCCCAGTGACCACTTGCTATTCCCCAAAGATTACCTGCACTTTCAGGCCTCCATGCCTTTGCCTATCCATGGGGTGCCCAGCCTTTTGGCCTTCTTAGGCTACATTGGAAGAAGGAGGATTGTCTTGGGCCACACATAAAGTGTGCTAACACTAATGATAGCAGATAAGCTAAAAGAAAAAGAAATCACACACAGAAAAATCTCATAAGATTTTAAGAAAGTTTATGAATTTGTGTTGGGCCACATTCAGAGCCATCCTGGGCCTTGTGTGGCCTGTGGGCTACGGGCGAGAACAGCTTGGCCGATGCTGTTTCCTTGTCCTAGAATGTGCCCTGTTTGAAACTGACCTCTGAGGCCATCTTCCCGCCTGTGGAGAGCGGCCCTCTCACATCCCTTCCTCTTCCCTCCGGTAGAACATTAGCAGCCCCTACGTTTAGATGGCTGTGCTCATGTTTCCTCTTCCCTGCTGTTTTCTGCTCCCAAATGGGCATCTGTGTCTTACCTTTATATCTGCTAGACTAAGATAGACCTCAGCAAAATATCCATGTTCAAAACATTTGTGACTAAATGAATGAAGGTCCAGATAAAGCCACTGAAAGAAAACCTTGGAAACAAAAATTCTTCTTCCTCTTCCCTTCCTGAGCAATTCATTCCAAAGGCCACTGAGTGGGTTTGGGCAGGAAAGACAACTATGCCACAATGAGCAGACGGGGACAGAGTGAGGTGGCCCCAGCGCAGTGCAGAGCCTGGGTGGGAAAGGAGGGCAGTCAAGCAGGGCCAGGCCGGGAAGATGCCGGTGTCAGAGCAGATGGGGACAGAGTGAGGTGGCCCCCAGCACACTGCAGAGCCTGGGCGGGAAAGGAGGGCAGCCAAGCAGGGCCAGGCCGGGAAGATGCCGGTATCAGAGCCCAAGCAGGGTAGGAAGGGCCCCCACACAGAACTGTGACAAAAGACACCAAGCCACCTGAAAGAGGCTCTCGCTAGCAAAAGCTAGAAAACAAAATCACCATCAAATACATGATGGTAACAGGATATAATTTATTGAATAAAATAGAAAACACAAATCCTCAAGATGTAAATAAATACATGAATCAATTGGAGTTTGATGAGAAACCTCATGTTTTTATAGTCTCAACATACTTCCCACCAATATGTGCTAATTGCAAAGGAAAATAAATAACTTTAATGAATAACTTTAACTTTAGTGTATTATATACTAGATAATGTTTGTGCAATAGTTATGAACACAAAGTACTATTATTATGGCGGCACTAAATACTCCATCTACCAGTGAAGTAGACTGGTAGATATTAATCGAGTGATCCAACTACACATTATCAGTAATGGGACAAATCAACGTTGGGCACCTCCTTTTATGATGCAGTGAGAGAAGAAAGCAAAGTGTTTGTTTTTCATGGTATTTCTGCCATGTTTTGTGGTATTTCTACCAGCGATGCATATCTTGTATATAATAAGGAGGAAACATCAAACAAATCCAAATTATTGGGCCTTCCACAGGCATTGGCCTGTCATCTTCAAAGGTGTCAAGATAATGAAGGTCAAGGAGAAAATGAGGAACTTTCCAGAGTGAAGAAAACAAGAAGGCCGCAGCACTCCCTTGACTTGTGGGGATTATGTGGGGATTTGAGATGAGATTCGAGTGGGGACACAGAGCCAGACCACACCAACATCTCAGGGCAACAGGGGATTCTGAACTTGACACGTTTGCTATGAAGAATAATATTGTTAGGACAATTAGCAAACTTGAATTGTCTCTGCAAATTAAATAGTAGAAACATATCAATATTAATTATCTGATTTTGATGATTATATTGAGCACATGTAGGAATATTCTTGTTTATAGGAAATACAGCAGAGAATAGTCAGAGGCAATGGGGTATTCGATCAGTAATTTGTTCTCAAAAGGATGAGGAAAAATCATTCTTTGCCTTGTGCTTATAACTTTTAGAATAAAAACTATAAACATCGTGTTAATGTATAAATTATCTCTAGTAACTGATAATCAGCCTTTTCTGGAGAACCAACTACACTGATTCTCTGTGTAAACTATTTTTACTAAGTATTAGAAAGAAGACCTTTTGATTTTCTTTCTTTTCCTCTTGGCATATTTGGTGCATGTTTTTAATTGTAAAAAGTTAAATATTCATTTACTTCATAAATATTGTATTTTTTTAAACTTCTGAGTATGAGTATTGAATTTTTATGCTAAAAAAATAATTGTGTTTTGGTTTGGTTTCAGCGCTATTTTTTAAAAAAATACTAGTAGTAGTAGCAAAAATTAATTTATTTGACAATCTCTTTTCCTAGATCCACATTTGGTTTTCATATGTTTGTGAATGGATAAAAGTAGTTTGGTCACTGTTGCCTCAGGGTGTTTTCAAACCGAAATGGAATATTTCAAAGCAGTCAACCACACATACACCCGTGCCCTCAGAGGAGGCACATGGAGCTAAGTGATGACCCTACACCGTGCAAGTACAAACCTGACTTCTCAGCTCCTCTGTCCAGCCCGTCATCTTCCTGGGAAGCAACATGAATACTTGGTTTTCAGTTGCCCTCTTTTCCTTGATTCCGAGATTATATGTCTTCGTATTTTAACAATTCTGAAATAAAGAGTAATTTTTAAATCTATGTTCAAAGAAATGTGATTGCCTGTACATGTATGAGCATAGCTAAATATGTTGGAATAGATGACAAAATTTTTAGAGCAAGGGGAGGTGAACCCATGAAGAACCATAACACAGGCTCAAAAATACTATCTATCAACAGCATCAAGCAATTGACCTCTTAGAGAGCCATTAGTCAAACAAGGAAGACGTAAAACAACAAGAGTAGACACAGGCTTTTCCAACGTGCATCCAAGGCATAGCAGCCAGTCACTGTCCTGGTGCTGAGGAGGCCTGAGCAGGAACATGGGTTGTAAGATGCAGACGTCACTGCAATATTGCCATCACGGCAGATACTGGAAAATGGTTCAGGAAAAACCTTAGACTTAGAACATGACAAAGGTTTAGACTCAAACTTCGGAACATAACATAAATTGGTGTAAGTAAACATATGCTCTGGTCAGCATTAAAATTTGTCTACATTTCATGCATTTTTAATGCATAAAAGCTGTATATCTTAAAAATGAGCGTGTCATAGAATGTTTTAAAAAACACAAATTCCATGGAGTTTTCACTGACACAATGACTAAAATGGCAAATCATTCTTCATTTTCAAAAGCTAATGATAACATAAACAAGGATGGAGAAATACGGGATTTGAATCCCTAATTCCTTAATGTCTTGAATTAGAGTCTTAAATCTCCATAAGGAAAGGGCAGCTGACGAGTTTTCTCAAGGCAATGAGCCGGGGAAAACATGGCGCTGTGCAAATAGCGTGATGTCATATCAGATGGCTTCATTCTTCAGTTTACAACTTCTCTTTCACTTCCTCATTGTTCTCTTCCATGTGTGCCAGTGGAAGACTAGGTAGGGTTACAAGATCTAACAATGTTCTTGACATAGAGTCGGCCCTCAATAAACATTTTCTGAGGGCCGACTAAATAACTGCTAAATAAATATTTGTTTATTCACACTGACTATTTGAACAAACCAATTGATCGAGTAGAATTGGTTCAGCCACACAGAAAACAGTGTTACTATCCCCTCTGCCCTCCACGGCTTCTAGCATGGATGATGTTCTGGGCCCCATTTTCATTCTGTTTATGTGACCTTGAAGGGTCTTACTGTGGGCTGCTGAAGTGCTGTGAAAAAAAAACACATCTTACAGATCCTATTCAACTACAAAAGAAACTTGTCAGTTAGAGAATTTTATTCTTAAAATGCCAAAACACCTGTCTGTTTTGAAAGCTAACCTATAAACCTTTTCCTTTGTAGATTATATTTCATTATGCTGTTTTGATTAGAACTCTGTTTTATTACACCCTAGGGTGTCAGCATGAAGAGTGAGGCTGAAATAAAATTCTGATTCATGGACTAATGAAAGTCTCAATACTTCACTTGCAACATGACCTTTATCTTCACTCTGGAGCTCTCACTCAAAGAGCTAAAAGGTCATGCTGGGCTCAGACATCCTATATTGTCTCTCTTCCACAGTCTAGATGCCGACATTTGTAATTGTGCAGCAGATGGGTATCAAAAAAATACAAATTAGATACTAATGGGGTCATCTTTGGCCTCTCCAACTTGGCCAATTCTTTTTTCATCAACAGCAAAGGTGCCCCGTTTCAGCATACACTTCCCATTTGCCAGTTACTGGCTTCTTGGGTTTCAAGTGTCCTCTTTGACAAGGGGGGACAAGCAATTGAATCCAACAAGAAAGGTTTTGGCCCTTATTTTCTCCTGCTGATGAAATTTGCACAAATATTAAAATAAATCTTCTGGCTGTGTGGACACAGTACACAAATGCAGACTTTTTTTCTGAAGGGCTGTATCTGGTCAAAATCCACAGGGTTGTTTTAACCTAGTCCTGGATTAGAGAAACCCTAAAACTCATATAGGACTCTTAAGAGTTTACTTAAATCATGCTGCTATAAAGACACATGCACACGTATGTTTATTGCGGCACTATTCACAATAGCAAAGACTTGGAATCAACCTAAATGTCCATCAGTGACAGACTGGATTAAGAAAATGTGGCACATATACACCATGGAATACTACGCAGCCATAAAAAAGGATGAGTTTGTGTCCTTTGTAGGGACATGGATGCAGCTGAAAACCATCATTCTTAGCAAACTATCACAAGAACAGAAAACCAAACACCGCATGTTCTCACTCATAGGTGGGAACTGAACAATGAGATCACTTCGACTTGGGAAGGGGAACATCACACACCGGGGCCTATCATGGGGAGGGGGAAGGGGGGAGGGATTGCATTGGGAGTTATACCTGATGTAAATGACGAGTTGAGGGGTGCTGATGAGTTGATGGGTGCAGCACACCAACATGGCACAAGTATACATATGTAACAAACCTGCACGTTATGCACATGTACCCTAGAACTTAAAGTATAATAATAATAATAATAAATAAATTTTTAAAAAAAGAGTTTACTTCACAGTATCATGTAAAATCAGTATGCATTAAGTCAGAAACAATGGGCCAGGTAAGGTATTATATTAAATTAAGTGGTAAAAACAGCACAGAATGTGGAATTCGAAGTTCTGTTCTTGATTTTCAAGCACTACCCATCAGTTAAAATTAATTAGATGTGTGACTTTTTCAGAAATTTGACCTCTTCATCCTTAAAACTGAGAATATGTATTTATAACTAATAATACCAAGAAAAGTATAATGACTATATTTACTTCACAGGATTATTTAGAAATTCAAAGAAGATAATGCTTGTGCAATAATTTATGACCACAAAGTACTATTATTCTGGCAGTACTAACTCACAAACAAGAAGCCATCACATTTGGTGACCCTACAAAAGCACTGTACCTTCCAATAATTCTAGATGCCTGGGAACGTGGCCCGATTTCCCTATCCATGCTGCAGGATCATACGGCAATATCCAAGAAGATATTCTCTTCAGTAGCAAATTCATCATGGTCAGAGGTAAAGGCACAGTTAGACGCTAACATAGTCGTGTGTTAACACCATAGTTAGCTTGCTTGAAACTGACCTATGTCCAGTGCCAATATTTCCTAGGTTCTTTTAGGATTATCCCTAGTTGATTGCAAATTTGAGAATATGGAATGAAGATAATATGTACCATTCACAACTTATGGGAAATATAAACCCACAATATGGTACATTTGTTGTGAAGTCGGTCTGGATCCCATTCAAGGACTCAGAGGTGGGTAAGCCCACACAGGCCTATTCTACATAAGTGAAAACCAGCTTTAAGGGGCACCTGGTGAAGTGAGGAAGGCCTAGGTCTTGGGAGTGTTTAAACAGAAATAACCCTTAGTAAGAAATGTTACAGGAGGGGCTTAATCTTTTGGTAGGAGATTGGGCCACCTTTGAGGGTTTCGAGTCAGTCTCTGTGACTCAGTGACATTGCTTGTTTGATCAGTTTATGTAACTAGACACTACAACTAATGAAGTAAATAACACATATAAATTTAACTGAAAATGTTTCCAAGATTCAGATGTCAAATTTTGTACTGTATAACTTTCCTCAGGCTACTTCTGTTGACATTTCTATAATCTGAAGACAGTATCTGCCTAAATCTTCCCCAAAAACAATAATTTTAAAGTTTGATATCCAAAGTTGAAAAAGACATAGCAATTATTCCCACGCGCACTTAATATTGGAGGGAAATTAGGAGGCTTGAAAAATGCTCATCCCTTTTTGGCTTGGTACCTCTGGTAATTCGTCTAGGAACTTATTCTAGAAATGGTCAAAAACATACACAAAGTTTATATGTAACGATACTCAATTGGGAGTTATTTATGCTGGTTAAAACGTTTTGTTTTGTTTTGTTTTGAGATGGAGTTTCACTCTTGTTGCCCAGACTGGAGAGCAATGGCACCATCTTGATTCACTACAACCTCTGCTTCCACCTCCCGGGTTCAGGCGATTCTCCCACCTCAGCCTCCCAAGTAGCTGGGATTACAGGCGCCCACCACCACACCCAGCTAATATTTGTATTTTTAGTAGAACTGGGGTTTCACCATGTTGGCCAGGCTGGTCTCAAACTCCTGACCTCAGGTGATCCACCCGCCTCGGCCTCCTGAAGTGCTGGGATTACAGGCATGAGCAACTGCACCTGGCCTAAAATTTTAAAATAACCTCAATGACCAAAAATAAGGGATTAGTTAAGTTATGCACATTTATATAATGAAATAATCTACAGCCATTAAAAATCATGTTTTATAAAACTTTATTAACAAAAGTAAATGCTCATGATATAATAAATTTTAAGAATATGTCTAAAAGCAATGTATACTATGTGATCTCATTTTTGTTTTATATTATATTTGTATAAAAAATGACATTTCCTCTACTTTTTCTTTGTGTACACACACACATACACACAGATACACACACACACACACAGGCTAGAGAAAATATGCCAAAATATTAGTAGCAATTGCTATCTCTGAATGATAGAATTAGGCATGATTGTTCTTTTATTCCTCGTGTTTTCCAGAATTTTCCAATTTTCTATGATGAACAAATACTTTTCTAATAGGGAAAATCATAAGTGTTATTGCCCTTTTAAAGCTCTTCGAGTAAGTTCTTCTGAATTCCATGGCTACCGTTTAATTCAATAAACACATTCTGAGGATTAAGTTGGGCCAGTGCTTTATCATTACTATCAAAATAAGAGAGACTGATGGAGATGAAAAACTTCATATGATACACTTTGATGTGCTACATAATGTAATATTTAAATATAATTATATTATTAAACATAATACTTATAATAATTAAATATATAGTTATTGCTGAGTTGCTCTCTTTTAGTTATTTATTTATTTATTTATTTTTTGAGACAGGGTCTCACTCTGTTGCCCAGGCTGGAGTGCAGCGGCACAATCACGGCTCACTGCAGCCTCAATCTCCAGGGTTCAAGTGATCCTCCTTCCTCAGCCTCCCAAGTAGCTGGGACTGCAGCCATGAGCCACCACACCTGGCTAATTTTGGTACATTTTGTAGAGATAGGGTTTTGCCATGGTGCCCAGGCTAGTCCTGATTTCCTGGGCTCAAGTGATCCACCTGCCTTGGTGTCCCAAAGTGCTGGAATTACAGGCATGAGCCATGACACCGAGGGGCTCTGTTTAATTTATATTCACAATTTAAAGATTTATACTATATGACATGTAATAAGATACTTGTATTGTTTCCCATCATATTCTATTCTTTGGTACATAATCAACACTCAATATTTCTTAAGGAAAGAACAAAGGAAGGGAAAGAATAATGATACAATGTGTTCCTTATAAAAATGAGTATAGTTCCCTACTATGCTATTTCTATGAAAAACTTAAATTTGACATCACTATTTTAGCATTTGTCCTATTTTTGCAGAATATAACCTACAGAACAAGACAGAAAAAAAAATGGTGATTTTCCAAAGGCCACCAGTGAAGCAGTGATGGAAGTTTGTAGATATCACCCCAAACACACTTCAGCTCCAGGAGGAGCCTCAACAAATCCTGTGTTGTTTGGAGACAGAGACTTTCTTCGCCATCCTGACTTGCTCAGTGCGTCCTTGGGAAAAGGCAAGGATGCGGCTGAGCTGCTGGTCCTGAGGTCCCTCGTCTGCCTGACCACTGCACTCCTCCCGCTGCCTCATTTGTCTCTGTGGACCTGTCAGACTGCTGCCTCTGCTGATTGTTACACAAGACCAGCAGTGGTTCTGGAGAGAAAAACTACCAAATTACACCGATTTAGCACATAAGTGTGGAAAACAAAAAATTCAGAGCAGAGTTTGGTTTAGGCAGCCTTTTGTTAAACAAATACAGTCAAATCTGTTTTGGATGATTATCCACAGAGTTGGACGCCATGGGAAAGTCAATCCTTTCATAAAAAACGTGACTCAAAAGCTCATTAACTATTTCGGAAAAGAAAGACTCAGTAAACTCATAAACTTTATTGAAAAAAATAACATATTAGGTTTTTTAAATTTAATAATATAATGTCCCTAAAGTTCCATGATATTTCTGAAAAAATTGCCTTGTGTGTAGTCACACTGTTGGGGCTCAAGCTAAAAGCCATCAGACAACCTCCATGGAAATCAAACACTGGTTTGAGTGGTGGCTTGGGAGAAATACACACCAACAATCAACATGTCCTGTCTCAGTAGGATGTACCTGAGTGACCTGTCTCAGTATGATGTACCTGAGTGTCCTGTCTCAGTATGATGTACCTGAGTGTCCTGTCTCAGTATGATGTATCTGAGTGTCCTGTCTCAGAATGATGTACCTCAGTGTCCTGTCTCAGTATGATGTACCTGAGTGTCCTGTCTCAGAATGATGTACCTGAGCGTCCTGTCTCAGTATGATGTACCTGAGTGTCCTGTCTCAGAATGATGTACCTGAGTGTCCTGTCTCAGTATGATGTATCTGAGTGTCCTGTCTCAGAATGATGTACCTCAGTGTCCTGTCTCAGTATGATGTACCTGAGTGTCCTGTCTCAGAATGATGTACCTGAGCGTCCTGTCTCAGTATGATGTACCTGAGTGTCCTGTCTCAGAATGATGTACCTGAGCGTCCTGTCTCAGTATGATGTATCTGAGTGACCTGAATCTTTAAGAGGCAAGATATAACTTAGTATGTGGTTCATGTTTTTAAGGAGAACGGATGGTTGCTCTCCAAGGCTGATAACAGTTAACGGGCTGAAGATAACACAGAAAATAGGAAAAGCTGCCCTTCTCCTAAATGTTCCATTAAAAGTGAAAAGCTCCGCTGCTGTATGCAATTGGTTTTGAAATCTCCATGCCTGGAAGTCAGAAATGTTAGAAGTTAATATACCGTTCGGGGACCAAGTGGACTTCTGATGTTCAGAGAGGATGTTTTCAAGGTGAATCCAAAGCCTATAAACAAACAAAAAATGCTCTATCAGCTACATCAGAAACCTCATCCATATGAATTCTTCATTGCTTAAAATGACAGACTGAAAGCAAAGCCACATGTTGCTTACTTCATGGTCTGTTGTGGCAGCTTTTAAATCCCTGCCTTCCTGGGAAGTGACCTCATAAGAAAATCTTATAAGACTGTCATGTGGGGAAATCCTCATAACATTTGGGTTAATGTGCTTACACTGCAGGAGAGGTCACCAGGAACATCCAATCATCAGAGAGTCCTGAGGGCTTGTGATGTTAGCTGGGTCATGGAAGGATCTCTCTCAACACATCTGGGGTGTTTTGTGGCATATTCTATAGCAGGCCATGTGGCTTAATAGTTAAAATGTAGGGTTGAAAGTTACGAGGGTTGGGGGATCATATAGCCGCTGAGCTATTGCCTGACGCGCTGACCTTACACAGCTCATGAGCTCGTGGTACTTCAGTCAGCTCAGCTGTAAAACTGGGCACAAAGGCCAGACTTTACCAAAACCAGATGTTGGACTCCAGCTCTGTTCTTCAACTAGTATCTTTTTTTTAATGTGGCTGTCAAGTCTCTGTGTGTGTGTGTGTATGTGTGTGTGTGTGTGTGTGTGTGTGTGTGTGTGTGTGTGTGTGTGTGTGTGTGTGTGTGTGTGTGTGTGTGTGTGTGTAGCAATATATATAGAAAAGCAAAGGCAAACTGGAGCCTGCTCTCCCAGTAAGACTGGGAGGGATGAGTAAATTCCCAGAATGCTGGCCCTGACCCATTCCACATCCTGGCCTCTCCCACCCAGCCAGGCTCACGTCTGTCACAGAAGTTGCAGCAGCTTGTGCACATTAAGAGCCTACTGTTTGGAGCAAGTTAATTATAACTAGAATCGTTTTTAGGTATCCCTAAGAGAGGCCCTTAATGGGTATGAGTCACGGAACTCCCAGCACAGAGATCCACATGGACCCTCCCCAGCCCAAGGAACCACAACTCCCAGCACAGAGATCCACATGGACCCTCCCCAGGCCGAGGAGCCACAACTCCCAGCACAGAGATCCACACGGACCCTTCCCAGCCCGAGGAGCCACAGCTCCCAGCACAGACATCCACACTGACCCTTCCCAGCCCGCTGCTTTTCTAAGTGTGGGCCCCTACCACAGAAACAGTTGGTGGCCATCAGCTTCCTCCTGCTGAGTACAGTAGAAACTTTTTAGCTGACTTTCTCTGAAGCCATCTCCCCCATTTAGCCAAGCTCCCACTTCCTCTGCAAAGCATGCTGAATAAAGCTGCTTCTGGATCCCAAGCACCCTAGGACACCTGCTCCCTTCTCCCCTCCCAGGTGCTGTTTGGGTACCATGAGTCAGTCCACTGTGCCATGTACCTGCGTCAGTTTACCAAGCCCATTTATGCCAGTTGCCATTGTAATCATCCAAAGTAAAGAACTATTACTGAAACAGGAGTGAGAGTGCACAAAGAAATTTATTGTTTCCTATTCATTAAAAAACTGAAGTGATTATTTTGAAATAGCTCAGTAAAGTGAGTTCCTATTAAAAATAGTTATAAAATTACATAAAACTCCATACGGTTTCTGCCTTCCGGATGCTCTGCAAGTATCTTTAAATTTTCACTCCATTTGAAAGAAACGGATAATGCATGAGAGCGGTGCTTTCTGGAAGGAAGACAATTAGGATTACAATCAGCCAACCCACCATGACAGAAAAGGCCTTGGATCCCCGTGAAAAGTTAGCAACTCTATTGTATGTTTCTAAAGAGCTAGAAGAGAGGACTTGAGATGTTCCAAACACATAGAAATGATAAACATTCAAGGTGGTGGATGCTCTAAACACCCAGGCTTGACCATCGCACATTCCATGCATGTAGCAAAATGTCCCAGGTGCCCCATAAATGCGTACAAACTTTATATATTAATTAAAAAGCAAAGCAATATCTGTGTACACTTTTAAAGTTCAAATAATAAATGTGTATAATAGGTATTTATATGCATAAATATATATGCCTGTATTTACATATATATACATACACACACTAGCACCTACATTTTACATATCATGTGACTGTTGATTAATCAACAAATAATCCGAATCTTGTCAATCAAGATAACTTTTGCACTATTTTATTATTTTCCTAATTAGTATTCTCCAATTACTAGTGAAGAAGCAAGTCTGTGGTTTCTGACTTTCCTTTCATTCAAGTGTCTCTAACTGTCATCGGCCCACGCAGATTTCACTGTCTCTAACTGTCATCGGCCCACGCAGATTTCACTTGGGCTGGCAACTGAGGTTTTCAGCCCTCACTGGAGCCAGACGGCAGGGAGACTGCTGGTGAGGCTCTGAGCCAGGCAGAAGGCGGCCCTGCTACGGGGCACAGCTTTGTTTAATACAACAGCTCCCCTGTGCCCAACACTCATACTGCCCCAGGAAGTCATGCCAAAGTCCAATCCTGCCAACATTCATGATGCAGAGAAAGAAGCCACAGCCTAATCCAACTGGACCAAGCATCCGTAATCTCTCCTTCACTGACTAAAGCAAGTCAAGGGCCAACTGTAACATTCAAAACTGGACAGTCGACAGTCCTGTCAGCTGGAGCAGCATATTTTAATAGAAAATATAGTTGATTCCAAACTCCAAGAGCTACCCAGCTGTACTCTCAACCAGAAATATAAATAATCAAAGGGATCATGGATTTTATTAATCTTTTTAAAAACTACTGACTCTTGGCTGATGGTGGGTAAGGACTCATTTTCTCAGTAGTGGCAAAAAATGACAATATTTTTATAGTAAAAAACTCAGCCTGAGATGTTAGGGGAAAAAAAAGATTGTCTCCCCGTTCTAGTGATCTGTAGGATCCCAGATCTAGTGATCCTGTAGGAACGTCTAAGACAGTAAAACATGAACAGTTAATAGTCACTCATCATGAGAGGTCCCAAAAGGAAGAAATACTATGGGCAACAGCAAAAAGAGATGCTCTTGTGAGGTGACACTACACTGTCCAAGGACTTTTGCCACTGCTTTGTGGAGAATTGTTGTGAAAATACAGAATTAAGTAGCTGCAGGGATTCTCTCATCAGACACTATTAGGCCAGCTCCCAAGTGACATTTGTGTACAGCGCAGAATTCGGAACTAAGGGGAAAAAAACACTTATTTGAAAAAACATTGACATTTACAGGTAGTTACATTCCATTTAGCAGCTTGTTGAGCCTTTGATCATCTATGAGTTGCCTGAAGCAGTTTGCTGCTGTATGGAAAACTCTAGACCCAGAGAACCAAAGATACTGTAACATGAGCCAGAATGACATTATCACTGAGAACGCAGGAACATATTGTGAGAGGAGTCGGTCTGCCTGAGAAACTCAAGATTCTCCTCGGAAACGCCTTGTTTTTCTTTAGACGTAGTCACTGACTCTTTCTAGCTTGTCTCAAGGTGAGACTTTATCCCAGGTATTTCTTGTGAAGTAAGATTGTTTCAACAGAACCTGAAACATTTTTCCATCACACACTGCCTCACAGTATGTGACGATAAAGCGGACTTCAGTCCTGTTATTTACATGGAAGAACTGGGCTTGGCAAATTTGGTGTGTTCTGTATGAAACCAAGTACACCTTTTAAACTGCCTAAGAGTTTGATCTATTACAAATATAACAGGACAAACTCTTTTGACCCATGGTTAAACAAAACTCTCCAAGACTGGAATGTAAAAGGACACTGCGTAAATTCTATGGTGAGTTTGAGACCTCTGGGTATCAAGTCTTGGCAAAGTCAGGTCTCCTTCTCACTGTCTCCCAGGCGGAGATTCAAGAATGAACATGGTGGCCGGGTGTGGTGGTTCACACCTGTAATCCCAGCACTTTGGGAGGCCGAGACGGGTGGATCACCTGAGGTCAGCAGTTCAAGACCAGCCTGGTCAATATGGTGAAACCCCATCTCTACTAAAAATAAAAAAATTTGGAGGCTGAGGCAGGAGAATGGCGGGAACCCGGGAGGCGGAGCTTGCAGTGAGCCGAGATCGCGCCACTGCACTCCAGCCTGGGCAACAGCGTGAGACTCCGTCTCAAAAAAATAAATAAATAAAAAAAAATAAAAAAATTCGCTGAGTGTGGTGGGGCATGCCTGTAATCCCAGCTACTCGGGAGGCTGAGTCAGGAGAACTGCTTGGACCAGGGAGGTGGAGGTCGCAGTGAACCAAGATTGCGCCTTTGCACTCCAGCCTGGGCAACAAGAGTGAAACTCTGTCTCAAAAAACAAGGAATGAACATGTCGAGGTGACACTTTCTAGCATGGACCTCCCATTATGGTAGGTTATTCAATCCACCTTAGCAACTCATTTTATCCCAGGAACAAGGGACTGAATTCTATGTGGGTAACATGTACAACTAAAAACCCCTGTGGTCACTGGGTAATAACGCAGCCTTATGTTCTGCACAGTCTAGCCATATATAGTCGGGACACGTGATCACCTTCTCAGCCTTGTTTTTTTTTCTCTCCAGCCAATGGACTTCAGACTGTCCGAGAGTCTCCACCTAAGACTGAACACAAATCGCCTGCAGAGTTTCGTGTACATACAGATGCAGTAGGTCTAGGATGGAGACCAGATCTCCTGTGTTAAAGAACCTTCCAGGCAGTTTGGACACCAGTGGGGTGTAAACCACACTGTTGAACCACAGAGAGGGGATGACTTTGAAGTCTGAAGGACCATCTCAGTTCTAAAGCATCTAGCACCAGAGTCCGTCCCTCGCAAACTGAGAAACTAGACTTCGGGCTCAGGAAACATCTCCCTGGGTCAGAGTAAACCAAGTTAAGGTGGCAAACTTCCCCCCAAGTGCTTGTTATTGTCAGCAGCATCAATAGGAATACGGTATTTTTTCAGCAGCCCTGTTGCATTCCCAGAGGCAGATTGCAAAGGTCACATGGCTGTGTCATTTAAATTTCAGAAATACAAGAGACTTGGAGCCATTTATATTAGAGTTGGTTTTGTCAAAACAATTTATGGTACATCTCACACCCTGCATGTTTTATAAAATCCTTTCTATAGGAACGGAGATTATTGTGGACCGACCTGCCACAGCACTGCCTACTACCGGTGACTGCATTCTGTGATATATTAAGTTATCCTGGTTGGAATTCTACTGCTGATTGCCTGGTGCTACATCCAGTAACAAATCACATGTATGTTATAGGACATCCAGACTGATGTGCGCTCAGAAGGCACCTGCATGAAGTTTTTCAAAAGAACAGTCATAAGTTTTACTAGATGTGACAAACCTTGTAAAAGTTAAATAATGTCACGCTTTATAAGCATTTCATTTAATACGACTGAACACATGGAGGGCATTGAGGATAATATTTAATTTTTTCCATATGTGGATTTAATACCATATAGAAGTTCCAGTCCCAGATTGCTAATTTTCCACCATGTGGTAGCCATTTAGTTGTATTTTTTAAAACACTTACCAAATTACAGAGTCGAGTTTCAGAGGCAGCAGCTACGAGGAGGTTTAGGGTACATGGCAACCCTTTGGCTTAGCCCTGGGTCTCAAGAGGAGGCAGCAAATCGTGACAGTATTTTTATGGCAGCACTCACTACTTTTCATAAGAATGAATGTGAGTTGCAAAGCCACATGCTAATGCACTTCTAAGAATAGATTTGATTAGTGGGACTCCTTCCAATTCTGACCCGTTTTTTACTCTGGAAAAGTGAGCTGGACCCAGAGTTTTAATTGCTCATTCTTCAAAGTGAGACTTCAGATATGTCATTTAGCCTCTTTAGTGCTTGTGTATATTTGTATCTTTAATTGCGACAATAATATTTCCCTTCATTTTCATAGCAAAGCAAAGAATAGGCTTAGACAGTCAGGTTAGAGGAACAACACTTCCCAATACCAGCCACAGTTTATCTTCTATGACCATAAACAGGGAATTGAATCTTCTAGACAAGAAAGATGTATTCATTTTCTGTCTTATTCTAAAGTAGCTTTGAGTAGCTGACTCAGCCTCCTGAAGACATTCTTAGAAAGAGACAAAACCCTGCTGGCACGGTGTTTGCGTCAGCAGGTGAAGGCACATGTCGTTCACACCCAGCACCACCATCTAATGTGATAAATGCACAAGAAGGTGCTGTGAAACCTTAACAATCCGTCCAAATGTTAGTAATTATTATTAACCCTGTGAGACTGACCAGATACCCGGAACCACTAGTCAGAGCCTCCATCTGGATTCGATGGTCAGAAATAAGGACACTACGCTGTATACCTATTTGATGATTCATGTCTATCTGGCCCAGGATAAAAAATACCCTTTCAAAATCATCAACTCCTTGGGAGATATGTTTTATCTCCGTGAACCAATTCCAGTTAATTCTCCCAGGCTCAAATAGTTTAGGACCGAGTCTATTTCACACAAAACCGAATACTCCAGACAGCTCACCTAGGAAAACTGAAAAATGCATACGTGGGACTCTCCACGGAGCCTCGTCACACAGCGTGGGCAAGGAGCATGACTGTCTGACTTGCAGGTTTGCAAAACCAGCCGGAGCAGCCATCAGAGTTCCACAGTGGGAGACTGTCCGGCGAGCGACTGCCTGCCAGAATTCTGGAAGGGTCTCTCGGCCAAAGAGTATTTAATGGAATCAAAAGTCATATACACTTTTACTCAGGCAAAGAAAAAGTGGCATCTCGTTTTCTATGATGGATTGACTCTCCCAGCCAGCCTCACGGGGCTGACTCCCGGGGGGACTTGGAGTGAAACCCTTTCAGCTTTGCATTTAATGGCGTCTCATTCTCCTACTGTTCAAACAGTCTCGTAGCAACCGGCTGTGTCTCTTGGGGTAAATATTCCGACTTTCAGGTACCCACAGCAGTGGCCCAGGCAACAGGCATATGCGATGCAAGAAACAGGCTTTGGGTCTGCTTGGGTCCTTTGAGTCTTCGCTAATTTCTGCTACAGAGCCACCAGCTGGCCATGTTTCCTGGTGCCTGGTAGATCCTGCTAAGGTGTGCCTGGTGAGGCTGTCTTTATTTTCAGGGACAGTGCCTTGTGAGGATGTGGGCCCTTTCCCCGCCACCCCACCCCAAATCTCTTCCATGGCACGTCTGTCTCCTGGAGGGCTGTTTGTCTATGACCTTTGCAGCAGGGTCACACCCATTGACCATGGTGGCCCCTGCAAGAAGGGCCTCAGCTTCCAGCAGAGCTGGTGACTGTGGACCTCCCCTGTGCCCTCGGGGCCCCAGCAGGCTAACCAGGCTCCCTCTGCCCTGCCATAGCACGTTCCCTCTGTGATCGCAGCTCCTTCCCACCAAAGTTCAAAACAGTGAACAGGAGAACAGGCCTCCTGCCATGGGCTGTCCCCTCAGCCTCGACTCCTCTGTGAGATTTCAGCTGGGAACGGAAGCCACGATGCTCATTCACTCGTCTACCTGCCTCTCTCTCCCTCACCTGCTGTGATGCCTGGCAGCGTCTACCTGCCTCTGTCTCCCTTACCTGCTGCAATACCTGGCAGCATCTACCTGCTCTGTCTCCCTTACCTGCTGCGATGCCCTGGCCGCGTCTACCTGCCTCTCTCTCCCTTACCTGCTGTGATGCTCTGGCCACATCTACCTGCCTCTGTCTCCCTTACCTGCTGCAATACCTGGCAGCGTCTACCTGCCTCTGTCTCCCTTACCTGCTGCGATGCCCTGGCCGCGTCTACCTGCCTCTCTCTCCCTTACCTGCTGCGATGCCTGGCCACGTCTACCTGCCTGTCTTCCCCTCACCGGGCTGTGATGCCTGCCCATGAGGGAAGGGCTCTCCACCTCCTCTGCAGCAGGGAAAGGACTTCCCTAAGGTCGGACTGTGGCTCCCTCCATCCCATGGCTCACAATACAACTCTGTGATCCAGGCTGATCACAGATATGCTAAGAAAGTGAAGGAAACTTAGAAAACTCATTCCCACCCCTCTAGCCCCTCGCTTTTCGGCTTGAGGTAGACTCCAAAGCAGGGGCACGTCACACAGACTCAGGAGGCAGCTGGAAGGTGCTCCTGTAGGCCTAATACGGGATAATTTGAACACCAAAATAATTAAGGACAGTAACCAATTATAGACCTTTTATAAGATCTTGTTAATGAGTCCAAGCCAATAATCAATAGGTAACAAATCAGTGCAGGGAAGAGAGGGATCTTGCTTATAGTGCTACGTGTTGATTGGGAAATGTGGAGAAACAACCATCATTTTGCAGCCACCGTGGTAAACATCAGTTCAGGCACCAACAGATGCCACATCTAGGGGTAAATTCTCATATGATTTGCATCGTCTCTCAGAGATTACAGCGATTCAAGTTACCATCAAGACTGAGGGACAGATGGACATTGCATGCCCCTAGAGAAAAACACACATCACTTCTGACCCGGAAAAAGGAACCTGAACCTGACCACGCAGAGCTGTCAGACAAACTCAAAATGACAAACCGTCTCTCTTTCTAAAACAGACTGTATTCTTGAGAATGTCCACGTCATAAAAGGCAAAAATAGGCTCTGAAATGTTCCAGGAGGCTAGAAAAATGCACGACAATCTCTTCCTAGACTGGACCATGTACTGGAGGAAGAGAAAAGCCTGGGAAGGACATTACGGGGTCAGCTGACAAAAACGGAACGCCGATGGCAGTTGGATAGAATCACTGTAGCAACATCAACTGTTCTAAAGAGGATATCCTTATTCTTCAAAAATACACACTGAAGTTTTAGGGCCATGACGAATGCAATTTACTCTGAAATGGTACAGGACAAAAATACCAAGAAAAAGATTAAAACACCCATAAAACGTACATACAATTAGAGAGGGCAAAAGTAAAAAGAGAGAGAGAAAAAAAGCAAATAAGAGAGAAAAAGGAAACTAATGCTAAAAGTAGATTAATCTGGGTAATCAGGTGTCCTATGTACTATTCTTATTTTAGTAATTTTTCTGTAAATGTGACACTATTTCCAAATCAAAGTTGTTGTTGTTGTTTTTAATTTCTCTTTCCCTTTCATGTATTGTATAATTTGGTGGTTTTATTACAACCTGCAATTTCTGAAAATATTAGACTGGTCTATGAATAAATAAAATAAATTTTATGATGCTTTCAAATAATCTTTAACAAGAAAAAAAATAAAGGTAAGCAGCAAATTAAACATTTGAAAAATAAACTACAGATTTACATATAAAAGCATGATCACTGATTTGATCAGGAAAAAAGCTAATTAAAACTATGAAAAATGCAAAATTTTTGTCAGTTTAAAAATAAAAAGGAACATTTTCTTTAGCTAAAATTATGCACAGAGTGAGATTATAAAACATATTTTCACATCATATTTTTTCAAAATCATGTGTTTTCAATTCACAGATATTTCTAGACTGTCAAAATAGAACAAAATGTATTTCTACAGGGAATCAAGTTGTTAGTGTAAACACAATACACGATTTTTTTAGTCAGTGGGAATTATTGTTTTCTGTGGATTAATAGGCAAGTTATAATAAACTCCTCTTTTCGATTCTATGAAGTTTTAAAGTTTTGTTTCAGCAACTTAAAACTTTTTTTCAGAATTTTGGTGAACCTTTTATTTTCTCTCTTCAGATGCCTGGTATCTTTATGTATTTTCAAAAGAGAAGTTGAAGATGTGGTGAATTTCATGTTTAAATAAAGAAAATATCTTACTATTCTAAATCTTGTGTTCTAGCAGGGATAAAAACTTTAAAGAAATGCAATGAAATTCTTTCAACAGAATTTCCAGGTCCAAAAGGTAGGTGGTGATTATTTTGGGGAGATATTTCTTGCAACCTGAAATTGCACCAGGTAAAGCCCACTCCCAGTTTCTTAAGAGCTATCATGTGGTTATTGCCTGTAAGACAGCTGACAATAAACTGGCTTAAAAGAAAAAAGCTAAAATAAAGTATGTCAAAAAGCTAAAACATAACATAAACACATAAAAAGTAAAAGTAACACAAAGCACAAGTTTGTAAGTAACTTTTAGACAAAGCCTGCATTTCTTGCCATGTGGAATAGAACATGAACCCATGGTAGTTCCTGCTTAAACGAAGATCAAGGTTCCTTCAGATCTATGTGAGGAAATCTCACCGTCTCTTCCACAAGCAACATCGTTTCCTGCGGAACTGAGGATGCCTCGATCTGAGCAACAACTTCTACCTTCCAACCTTCCCCGTTTGAACCTCCCTGGGGCCCTGTCTCCCTGAGCTGTCAGCAGCACAGCACACCCCCAATCACCCACTGAAAACGCAAAAATCACTTGTAAAGAAAAACAGGAAGGTGCAAGCTCACTGTGGGCTGGTAAACTTGAGATACACAGAATCCTTATCTGGTGGCGTAACTTGTGACCTGATTCACGTGAACTCCAAGAGCCACGCCCAGTCTACAAGGGCCTTCAGGGAATGAGAAAAGCTTCTCTTCCGCAGAAGCAATCCTGCGGCACCTTCTCCAGTTCTGTGGGTTCTGCTCCATGCGACAGCATCTGGGGCTGTGGTTGTCTGGGGTTCAACTGGGTTGAAATACGCAGAACGGTTCACTCATGTGATTGTTATTGGTGCTGGCCATCAGCTGTGAGCTTATCCAGGGCATCTAAGGGAGCATTTCCACCCCCTTCTACATGGCCTCTCCCTGCGTCTTGGACTTCCTACAGTATGGAGACAGGCTCCCAAGACTAGGGATCTCAAGGGCAAGCATTCTAAGAGAAATGAAGCAGCTGTCACTTAAGGCTTGGGCTTAGGAGTTCCAAATGACATCCCTGTCACGTTCTATCCTAAAGCAGTCACAAGGCCTGCTGGGATTCTAGTGATGGGAAATCTGCTCTGGCTTTTGACAGAAAGGGCAGGAAGCACATGCAGAGAGAGAGGTGGAATGTTGTGGACCGTCTCAGGAGACCAGCCACCACACTGCGTGTAATGTAATGGGGAGCCGAGCAAGAAGACACCAGGCAGACGAGAACAGAGGTAGCCTTTATCGGGCTTGCGGGCGAGGTTCACCGGTCCTCTAGGAGGAGGGCCGAGGAAGTTGCACTCGGGGCAGGTATCGGGGGCCTTTTATAGGGCGAGGTAGGCGGGGTTTGTAGGTTTCGGTTCTGAGGAATGGCGTGTCCAGGAGCTTGCGCAGAGCGGGGGTGTTTTGGCGGGCGCAGGCTTTTTTCACAGGCTGAGAGTCTTAGCAGGAAGTGAAGGGCAGGAAGTCCGAACAAAGGGCCTGCCGTGCCAGGTGATACCGCCATGTTGGGTCTAGATTCCTGCCTAACACTGCACAGCTGACGTCCGGCAGCCCTGCCCAAGCCCAGTGGCCTTGCTGATACCCATTCCCTCAGACATTCCGTTTTTAGTTTTGTTTTTGCTATTTTTGCTAAGTTCACAGTCAAATTAGGATAAGTCCGAAGTCTCCCAAGTCACCCGATCCTCAGCCTCATCGTTCTGGCAATCTAAAAAGGAATCAAGGTCTACCTACTCACATTTACATACACATTTTAAAAATAATTCTTCCCTTAAAGCCGATCTTTAAATCAATCATCCTTCTGCATTTTAGCTGTCTGGATGCCAGTCTTATCTTTCCCCTATGGTCTTCTCATTTGCCAGTCATTATAAATTAGCATGTCAAAAATTCACATTTATGTAGCACAACATCACATCCATAATATAATTCATGCCTTCAACGAAAGAGTTATGCTTCAAAGGCAGACGTCATTAGTAAGTGGTGGAATTTCACATGTGGTTAAAACTTCTTTTTGCCAGTAAAAATAAAACACTCACGAGTAATACTTTAGAGCCGTTGTTAACCTCTTATAAAATACAAAAGGTAAGGCAGAAAAGGAGGAAATAATGTTTCTAATCTCTGCTTAATCTATTCCCACTGCGGGCAAATCACTTTTCCTTAGATTTATGAGAGTTTTCCTATAAATGTGTGACACTGCCTTTGAGTAATTGCTACCTAATAAACAGCGCTGGCTTCCTCCATGTTTTATTAGTGAGAGACAAAACCTTCACCAAATAGACTCGTTTCTAGTTGGCAGTCATCCTCAGGATGTCTATGAGGACTTCACTGGGTTCAAGGTCAGAAATGAATGAGCTTTGGCAGAGAGTCTGCAGGTGGCCTAATCTACTCCGCACAATGCTCTAGGGAAAGATGAAACCCTCTTACAAAGCAACCTTCTCTTCCAGAAAGGGGGACTATCCCCCAGGGTGGCCATGCCGACACCCAGAGTGCTCGGATGCTCAGAGAGTAATTGGAAGTCAACTACCTGTTTAAGCACCATCTGCTTCTGACCACCATATATGACAAGCTGTAATATATTATTTAAAAGTTCTAGAGTTAACAGGGTGATAGGTAGAGAAACAATTACAAAAGGAATATTCTTATAGATAGACCAAATGCTAGGAAGTTACATGGGAAAAAAAAAGACATGGTTGAAGTTAGAAGGTGTCAGTAGAAGTGTAATTAACACAGTCCTATAATAAGTTGCAATATTGGAACTGGACTCTATATCTTGTCATGTCCCTTGTCTTATGTAATCCTCACATGCTTCACACTCTTTAAGTTTGAATTTTTGTATTAATTTCATTTTTAAAGTGTTTTCATATTTTTTCATGCAGCCCTGAGAAGACTTGAGGACAGGAATTATTATTCCTGTTTTACAATGAAGAAAGCTAAAACCAAAAGTCTTCTTAGATTCTAACCTCTAAAATTAGCTCTCCGAACATTCCCTTAAAGGACCAAGTCTAAGCAATTTCAGCAAGAAAATGAGTTTGCACAGATACTAAATTTGCTTTTTTACTGTTTTATTATATACTCAAAACAGAATGGAAAAAGACATCTTGAAACAAATTAAAAGAGAGTCAGCCCTCGCTATGCATGGGTTTCTCATCCTCGGATGGAAACTCACAGATGCGGAGGGTCAACTGTACTATTTTCCACCTGGCTTCAGCCACCTGCAGACGGGGAGCCTGTGGACACAGGGCTGCCTGCATATTTGCCTCATGTGGACACTGGGAATCAGACCTCCTCCCACGCTGAGAGGAAATTATTCCAGTTAAGAAGAAAACAGTGTCTTTTAAAATAAATGTAACTATTGAAAAGCACAAAGTGTCCTAATTACCAGTAACATCTTTTAATGAGATAAAATGTCTTAACAGGCATCAAGAAAGAATTCAATGTCCATCTCTCAGTGACTGCAATTATATTCAGTGACAAGATTAAGTGAAGTAACCTAATCATTTATTGCATTTAAAACGCTGGTATCACAATTTGGATAATGTATTTTTGAAGGGGGATAATGCACTTTTAAGTTCTAAATTAATATTTGCAAAGAACTCAGAGCCCCCTGTGATGTGCAAGCTGGATTGATAAAAATGATCTGAAGGACGACGTCCACCCAGCCGAATGAGGGTAACCCTAGGGAAGCAAAGGGGTCCAAGATCACCATACGATACAGGGCACCAAAACTGATTAATTTTGCTTGATTTTCAGGCAATCTGAATATACCAGCAGGATCCAAACTGTTCTAAAATATGGTCTCACTGAAACAATTTGGTTTTGCTAGCAAGGTGGAAATGAATTCATCAAGTTTGTGTCACAAGCAGCCACACAGTGTGAAAACAGCCAACACTTCTCCTGTTGACTGACATCATTTCACGGATTTAACTTTTGTGCTTCCAAGCCAACCTCTGTATCCTCTATACAGGCATTTTACATTTCGCTTGTCACTCTCCACTCTCTAGAAGCAGAGAAGCAGCTTTTCGAGAAGTAGTAAAGTTATGAGAATAAGCTGGAAGAAATGTTTCGGATAAAGAGCTGGTAACATTTAAAGCAAATTGCTCTGGCGTAAATTCAGTCCTGTACTAGCCCCATCTCATAGATCACAGAGTAGGCGGTTGGTGAAGTTGATGGGATATCGATTCCAGCAGGAAAATAAAGGGCTATAAAACAAAAGATGATTAACATGAAATCGTTGAGTAAAGCAAAGTCTTAATAGACTGGGAGTTGTTAAATGAAAGAGTGGGTGAGAGGACCGGGCTCTCAGATCGCTTACAACTGAATTCTTTTCATTGTGTATTAAAATTCTCCTGTGTGTTTTTACTCTCCTGTATATTATCAATCCGTATTCACCCCGTGAAAAACATCTGAAATTGCATGTGGGGAAAAGTAACCAAATCCAGGACACATCATCAATCAGAGCGAAGGCAACTCAAAGCAACGGCAACCGGGGCCTTAAAAACCTATAAATACTGTCCGAAAACGAAGATTTTTTCATTTCTTTCATTTCACAAAGTCCCACTAATGTTTCTCTACACACCATGTGCAACTCTTTCTTAATAAATTCTGCTGCAATGCAGTTTACAGGCTGATTTGTTGCTTAAAATATGCAGTACTCAACAAACAGATATATTTCTAAAATACTCTTGTAGTAAATTTCCAGAGCAAAGTAGTTTTTTGGCCAAAATTACTCTACGAAGGAAATAAACACCTTATTCCCTCCATCCTCCATGCAGATGCACACACACTATCACATCACAGCTACCACATCACCACTGCTGCGAGCACACACACCATCAACACCACATCACCACGGCCGATAGTACGCACATCACCATGACCATCACATCACCACTGCCGCTAGGAAACACACCAGTACCACCACCACCACATCACCACTGCCGCTAGTACACATACCAACACCACAACATCACCACTGCTGCTAATCCACACACCACCACCACATCACCACTGCCAAGAGCACACACACCACCATCAACACCACATCACCACTGCAGCTAGTACACACATCACCACTCATTACCACTGACACTGGCACACACACAACCACCAGCACATCACAACTTCCAGTAACAAAAACCACCACCACCACTTCACCTCTGACACTAGCACACACACCACCACCACCAGCACATCACCACTGCTGCTACTACACACACCACCACCACCACGACCACATCACCACTGAAACTAGTACACACACCACCACCACCAGCACATCACCACTGCTGCTACTACACACACCACCACTACCACAACCACATCACCATTGCCGCTACTACACATACCAACATTACAACATCACCACTGCCACTAGTACACACACCACCACAACAAGCACATTGCAACTTCCAGTAACAAAAACACCACTACCACCACACCACCGCTGCCCCTAGTACACACACCACCACCACATCACCACTGCCGCCAGCACTCCCACCACCTCAATTCCCCCTAAATATTATTACTCAAGAAGCTCCTTTGCCCAGGAAATCAGCATTCTTCAAGACGTCATGGTTTCGTTACACAAGGAAAGAGGTAGCTTTTGTGAAACCGAGTCAGAGCTATTAGGGAAGTAAGTAGAGAACTTACTGTGTCTAGTCAGCTGCTCAGAACCGAGAATTAAAGGGACAGCCTTAGGAGTCCTTATGCCTGCTTTCCAGAGCAGAAACGCTCATCGCAATGGAAAATTTCAAGTTCCTGCTGATGGAAGGACTTTTTTCCAGAATCCCTCAAAGGACCTGCAGTACACTCAGATAAAAAGTAAACAAGGAAATATTAAAACAAGGTTTGCATTGAGTCCTACCTTGGGGGAGCTTCAGCTGAACTATTTATAAAGACAAAATCATCCTTGAGATGGTTCTAATCGTTACCATTCTACACAAAATATCAATGACTGAAAACACCGTTTGACATCAGCAAGATTTTATGAAAAGACTAATTACACAAGGCAAGTCGTTTCAACTATTTACTTTCCCAATGTTTCTCTTCTACCCATTTCCCAGGAGTTTTCCCTTAACTTCTGTGGATTATCATGAAACGTCAAATCCAAGTTTCATTCTTTGGACATACACCTCTCTAATTTAATGCAGGGTTACCCGACACAGCAAATAAAAATATAGACTACCTCATTTAATTTTAATTTCAAAAAATGATTTAAAATATTTTAGTGTATGTCCCATGCGCTATTTAGTAAATACTTACAACTTTTAAAAGTATGTGTTGTTTACCTGAAATTCAGCTTAATTGATGTTTTGGGTTTTACCTGGTAACTTACTCGAATTTTACTCACTGATGATTTACATGGTATTTTAGAACTTGCTCCATCATTAAAGAAAATAAAACAGCTGTCAGGGATAGAGCAGCTGGAAAAATCACAATTTGTAAATAAGAAAATGTACATGAAGGCCCTTTATAGGTTTATATGTGTAATACCAGTAATTCCCAATGGGTCATGGCAAGAAAGAGGGAGGGGAGAATTAGAATATTGAGCGTTTACCTGAGATTGAAACCACTACACTGTACAAATATTATGCAGTTCCGTCCCGTTTTTATTTTCATCTTGGAGGGCAGTGGTTATAGGCACAAGCTTTGGAGTGAGACTGGCCTGTTGAACCATGGCTCTGCCTCTTCCTAGCTGTTTGATCCTAGACCAGGCATTTAACCTCCCTAAGCCTCCACTTTTTCATACTTAAAATGAAAGCGACGATACCCATCTCATGGGGTAAGCGAAAGCACTAGCAGCGCCGTCCTCTTTCTAAAGCACTGGAACTGACCTGGCTTCAGGGGAGCCCTCGTGAATCGAAAGCTATTATTCTTATCATATTGTGCAAATTGTTTCACCATGTCCGTTCGCAACAGATAAAGCTCCCTGGCAGTAATCGTCACACAAAATGTTCCTCCCTACTTTATCTAGGAGCTCAGTCAGCCGGGGCTCAGGGGAGAAAGGCCAGCAGCCCCTCGAAACTTGCAGAATATCAGGCTCTAGAGAAGCATTTATCCTGAAAAAAGTCAGGACTCCAGGGAAAGTCAGGAGAGTCATTTCTCTCCTCCTCTGGCGTCGTGCTGACTCTCTTTAGAATCTCTCTGGATGGAATTCCTTCCCAACTCCAACGCGCAGAAGCAGTGAGTCTGTCCAGTCTGTAAGTCGAACAGTCCTTCAATAATTCCACTCCAGGGTGTGCTCTGCGGGGTCAGAACCAGTGCTTCAGTGCAACAGGCCTACACATTTGAAAGCGGTTCCTCGCAGCCTCGCCCTGCTCTTAGAAGTCAACGCTCCCCACACCCAACCCACCACGTAACAGAACAGCAGACTCAGCCAAACGCCCTCTCCACGGAGGCCAAACCCCCTTTCCACTGAGGAGAAGGAGACAGAATCAGTGGAACCCCCTCTCCACAGAGGCCGAACCCCCTCTCCACGGAGGCGAAGGAGCTGCTGCAACTGACCGAGGGGCCGTCCAGTTGCTCGGAGGGTCCGTTCAGCCTGTGTGGGCAAAACTCATCTAATCATTGACCCTGGAAGCTTCCACTGCATTTTCAGGCGTATTACCTTCTTAGAGGAAACAGGACAGCTGCTTCCCTGAAAGAAACGCTGGCAATTTGTGAGATGTGTTTCCTTTCAAAGGCTGTAGCTTACGGGCAACATGGATTTTGCAGAACCAACTTATAATGCAGTTTCAAACCCACCCAAAATCTGGAGTTTCTCTTGAATATTTTTACCTTCTAACATACTTGAGGGAGTGAAGAATTACTCGTAATATTCTTTGCTGCCTACAGTGCCAGCAGATGCCAGCACTGTGAAAACTGCTGGAGGTGGCGGGCGCTTTGCCTCTGTGCCCTAAGCCCACATGAATATTTTCCACCTGATCACTTTTAACCTTTTAGCAGACACCTAGAATTATACCGCGGAAGAGCAAATAGATAAGTACATAACCTCCTGAGGTTTCTTACAGAAAGAGAAAATGTTTTCCTAGGACTTCGTAGTGAAAACGCTTTTGCAAAAATTTTGACCACGAGAAAACTGTGACATAGAAACATTATGACAGCAAAACAAATCTGACCTAATCGAGTCCATCTTGCCTCTAGCCTCCAAGCTGCCCTTGCTCATCCCTGAGTGGAAGCCACGCTAACTGTGGGAGGAATTTAGGTAATAGTTTAACTTTGAAACAAAGATGACAACAGCCCTTCCCTGAAACAACCCCCTTCTTGCCTGGAGACCAGATGACCTTTGGAAAATTAACAAATTAGCCACAAGATTAGAAATTATGGCTCAGGAATCATGCAGCCAGGGGCCACAAAATCGCTCACGTCTCCAATTGTTCCTATGGATAACATTACTATTGTAAAACTAAGATTGGTGTTCAAGGTAGTTTTCAAACTCCGAATTTTGATGGACAAGCTGGCACCACATGGAAGGGTAAACTGGCTCATCTGGTTTTTGGCCCCCACCCAGGCACAAGCCCAGCACAAGAGGGCAGCTTCGACTCCCTGTCATTTCATCTCCAGCCTAACCAATCAGCACGCCCCATTCCCTAGCCCCACCCCACCAAATCAGCTTTCAAAATTCCTAGCCTCTGAATTTTCAGGGAAGTTGATTTGAGTCATAAGAAAGCTCCAGTCTCCCTTTTAGCTGGCTCTGCGTGTATTAAACGCTTTCTCAGTTGCAATCCCCTGGTCTTGATAAATGGGCTCTATCTTGGCAGCGGGCAAAAAGAACCTCTTGGGTGGTTGCAGTGGTCTGTTTATTCCAAAGGTATTCTCATTTCCAAACTCATTAGCAGAGAACACCCACACAGGGACAGATGCACACCCTTGGTTTTCATGGCATTCCTAAGATGTTCTTTCAGAAACTATCCTTTCCTCTGGTGTTTCTGCAGAGGAGATGACTAGATGGTAGACATATTACACCTGCACCTCAGTGGTACCCGTCCTTCTATCCTCCACATTCCCCTCCAAAGCACTCCCTTCCTAGTCCTCTCGCTAGCCCCATATTCAATAGGGAAACAGGGAGAACTACGGGTGATAGCAATTCTTGTCCTGTGAATTCTGTCCTCTCACCCTCTGTCAACGTATCCAGCAGCACTGCTCAGAATGTCTAGGGACTGATCTATCACCCCTTCAAGTGCACAGGTTAGGAGGTGGATAATAACACATGTGTCCCTTAAAAATTATCAATAATTTTGATTATCTTCAAAATTTAAGGTCGAGAATGCTAAGATGGGAAGGATCTGCCAGGTCCACCGCTAGGCAGTGGTACAGGGCATTAAATATCACGATCAAGATCCTTGCTCACGAGGAGCAGGAACTCCATGTATAAAATGTCTGAATTTTAGATTTTCAAGGTGTGTAAACACGTTAAACCACACACAGGTATTTTTTGGTACGGTGCAATTGAGATTTTTAAATGCCTAGTATTTGCTTATACTTCTTTATATTTAGTGTATCATGCCTTTTAGATCAATGCAGAAATTTAAAAGAACACTTCTGACCAGAGGTGGGCAGTGACCCATCTTAAGTGGGACCGAATATCCCTGAATTTGGCTCTGAAAATAAGCAGAGGTGGCCTAGCAAGGTCACACTTTAAAACAGTGATAAGCAACAGTCCTTAACCTCTCTGATCAGAAATACAGGTCTTATGTGAAAAGAAAAAAGGAAAACAAAAGGTAAAATCTCCAGAAAGAAGGCAAACGCCTGGAGCATCTGGGGCTGCCTTGTTAAAACACAGCCGTGGGAATGTTGGGATGTACTTTATTGCAGGGACGGCACAGACATCTAATATACCTAACTATAATCACATGGCTACTGCTTCTTTAAGTTCCACGTTGGGCGATATTAAAGAGAAAAAGAAAAAACCCTCTTCCAAGGAGGTCACTGACTACAAAATAGGTACTTTATATCCTCCTCAAAAATCAACTCTCCTTCAAAGCTAATGTGTCCACCCAACCCTCTAATCACAGAGTTGGCTCTCCTGGCAACCAGCCCCATTCCGAAGCTATCTACAGACCCATCAGGGGTCACTGCCATAAACCCAGACACGGTTGTAAGTGGCTTATTATGAATAGAAAAGATGGTCCTCTCACCCCATCTCTTAGGAAATCACAAGGGCTGTGGGAACTCTGTGCAAAGAACCTGGGACGAAGGTCAAATATATATTCCTCAGGATGTTGCAGTATCACACCGCTGTTTAGCACGACAGCAGCTCGAAGCAAGAAGCCTTCCTCTGAGTCTAGTAGGAATGAACACACCACGTCGCGATATTGAGATTCAGGCGTCACGTTTAGCCTACAGTGGGAAACACGAAACTCAGGACCTAAAGATTGGCTTTCTTTTTATCCCATCCTAACAACACCCAAGCACAGAGTCAGTATGCTGGGCACTGCGATGGTAACATCAAACAAAACTCACGTGCTCAAGGACCCTGTTCTACTCTGTGGATCAACAATGGTGATAAGAAGTACAACAAATTGTATTTTTTTTTTTTTTTTTTTTTTGAGATGGAGTCTCGTTCTTTTTCCCAGGCTGGAGTGCAGTGGTGCAGTCTCGGCTCACTGCGACCTCTGCCTCCCCAGTTCAAGCGATCCTCCCATCTGAGCCTCCCGAGTAGCAGGCACGTCACCACGCCCAGCTGATTTTTGTATTTTTAGTAGAGTCAGGGTTTCACCATGTCGGCCAGGCTGGTCTCAAACTCCTGGCCTCAACTGATCCGCCCACCTCAGCCTCCCAAAGTGCTGAGATTATAGACAGGAGCCACTGCACATGGCCCAAATTTTCTTGATAGATCTAATCAGTCAGTCAGAACAAGAATTGTTGAACACGGAACACACCTTAAATACTAGCAGGGTGGGCAACTGTGAGATTCATGTGCTCACTGCTCACATGCTATGAGGTGCCTACTCTGTGTCGCCTACTGGGTGGTGTGTTCTAAAGGGTGGAAACAAGGTCTCCCTGGCAGCCTGGCAACGGCTTGTAAACCCCAGGCCCCGCCGCCCCTGCCGGAAGGTGTCTCACTGCATTTTTCAACATTTGGGCTCCATCAGCCACCTCCAGCCACTCACCCACCAGCACTCACATGTGCAGTCACCTGCAAATCAGAAAAATGTTCTTCTCACTCGGTCCCTGAGACAATTTAAAACTGCATGACTTGTCTCCAGCATCCGCGGTAACCAAACGGCTAATTGGCAGCATGGGCTGTACTCAGTCCTGTTTTCCTTTGTCCTCCAGCCTGACCCCCTCCTACCCTAACTCACTCCTCCCAAGCTGACCGCCGGGGGCCCTGCCAGATGCAGCTATGCCCCCACCTTTACTATTGTTTTTTGAGACAGGATCTCACTCTGCTGCTCATGCTGACCTTCACATCTTTTAAACCTCTTTCCCTCGCTCATTTCCCTTCTTCCCTCCACTGCTTCTGAAACCTGCCCAAGGTAACAGCTAGTTAATTTTAAATGAGATTGAGGAATTCTGCTTGACTTCTTCAGGTCGTATATTTGCGTTTGTTGAATGCATTCTCAGCAAACAAACCTTGTGCAGTTTGCTGTAGGTGGTACCTGTTCCAGCACACACAAGCCATGAGAAGTTCAGAAAGCAAACGGGGCAGAGGCAGCACAGTCAGCGGTTAGCACCAGCTCCAGAAGCAGGTGATTTGGGTTGGAATCTGCCCCACAGCTTAAGAGTTCTGCAGTTTCCCCTCTCTGTGCTCAGTCTCTCATCTGCAGCTGAGAGCCATACACCTGACTCAGAGGATTGTTACAAATATTAGATGAACTGATACAGGTAAGGAGTTGAAAATAGTTTCTGCTAAGAACACAATTAATGTCACTTACTATGTTACTATCAGCAAGACCGATGACCCACTTTGTGAGGCCCAGGACAAAACGAAAATGCAAGGCCCCTTGTTCAAACATCATCAAGCATTTCAAGACCATAGCCACACACCATTAAATCAGGTACAGGGCCCTGCTGAGCACAGAGCACTTGTGAGAGCACGGCCCCACACTCGCAACACCAATCCTGCCTCCCAGGTTTAGCACAAAAACACATCATTGCCCTAACATCCAGGGACTCTTCTGGGCGATCACTGAGGAAAAAAAAAAAAATCCTGGAAACCCATCTTTTGTTTGCCTTTGTGAGAGCGGGGACTGGCAGGAAAACATAGGCAGCACTTCCCAAAAATACAAATAAAATTGCCCGCTGTGGTGGCTCACGCCTGTGATCCCAGCAGTTTGGGAGGCCAAGGTTGGTGAATTACCTGAGGTCAGGAGTTTAAGACCAGCTGGCCAACATGGCAAAACCCTGTCTCTACTAAAAACACAAAAATCAGCCAGACATGGTGACGTGCCTGCTACTCGGGAGGCTCAGGTGGGAGAATTGCTTGAACTGGGGAGGCAGAGGTTGCAGTGAGCCGGGATTGGATGGTGGCAGGCGCCTGTAATCCCAGCTACTCAGGAGGCTGAGGCAGGAGAATCACTTGAACCTGGGAAGCGGACATTGCAGTGAGCCAAGATCGCACCACTGCACTCCAGCCCGGGCGACAGACTCATCTCAAAACAAATTAATTAAATAATTTAATTAACTGTAATACCCCCTACCCCCCAAAAATCTCAAAGTAGGTTCTGCAAATGGCCATAATTAGATTTTTGATGGAAGATCAGGAACGAAAATCACTTTGCGTATTTCACTAAAGCTGCTCTTCAGTGATGAAATCTTATAAGAAATCCATAACCTCCTGCAAACAAAAACTTTTACGACATGAAAGGAATGTTGGGACAACAAAGTAGATTTGTAGTAAGTTTGGATTCCTTCTCAGATTAAAAAAAAGATGGCTCTTTAGATCATTTATTTTTAAAGGCATATCCTTTACTGTTTAATTTTGTGTTTCGATTGCCTGTCAAACCACAAGAAAATAGAGCCTGAGTCCAGAGCTACATAAACCAGTTTTACTTTCACTGGCAATTATAGTTTTTTAATCTTTTTTACCAGTTCATTTTCAACCTCTTTTTATTTTATCACTTGCAATCAAATCTCAGCAATTTTCTATACAAATGTGATCAAATGCCTTCCATCTATTTTAAAGATCTAAATTCTGATGAAATAAGACTATGTGATCAATACAAATAGTGTCCTGTATTCAGTCCCAGATCCTTGGTTGTAAATGATCATAGGACAGTATCTACCCAAAGGCCGAATCACCAGATGAGAGGATGGTGTCTACACAGAGGCCGAACCTCCGGACGACGGGACGGTGTCTACAGAGGCCGAACCGCCAGACGACGGGACGGTGTCTACAGAGGCCGAACCTCCGGACGACGGGACGGTGTCTACACAGAGGCCGAACCTCCGGACGACGGGACGGTGTCTACAGAGGCCGAACCTCCGGACGACGGGACGGTGTCTACACAGAGGCCGAACCTCCGGACGACGGGACGGTGTCTACAGAGGCCGAATCACCGGACGACGGGACGGTGTCTACACAGAGGCCGAACCGCCAGACGACGGGACGGTGTCTACACAGAGGCCGAACCGCCGGACGACGGGACGGTGTCTACACAGAGGCCGAACCGCCGGACGACGGGACGGTGTCTACAGAGGCCGAACCGCCGGACGACGGGACGGTGTCTACAGAGGCCGAACCGCCGGACGACGGGACGGTGTCTACACAGAGGCCGAACCGCCGGACGACGGGACGGTGTCTACACAGAGGCCGAACCGCCGGACGACGGGACGGTGTCTACACAGAGGCCGAACCTCCGGACGACGGGACGGTGTCTACACAGAGGCCGAATCACCGGACGACGGGACGGTGTCTACAGAGGCCGAACCTCCGGACGACGGGACGGTGTCTACACAGAGGCCGAACCTCCGGACGACGGGACGGTGTCTACACAGAGGCCGAATCACCGGACGACGGGACGGTGTCTACAGAGGCCGAACCTCCGGACGACGGGACGGTGTCTACACAGAGGCCGAACCTCCAGACGACGGGACGGTGTCTACACAGAGGCCGAACCTCCAGACGATGGGACGGTGTCTACACAGAGGCCGAATCACCGGACGACGGGACGGTGTCTACAGAGGCCGAATCACCGGACGACGGGACGGTGTCTACACAGAGGCCGAACCTCCGGACGACGGGACGGTGTCTACACAGAGGCCGAATCTCCGGACGACGGGACAGTGTCTACACAGAGGCCGAATTGCTGGAACCAGTTCACACTGCTTAGTACCAGATCACAAAATCTTTATGAGTCATATGACTTTTTCCCTTTTTCTTCCCTTCACATCTTAATAAAAACACATTCATTTTCCAAACTCATCATTTCCAGCAGCATTCATTTCAACCACAATGTCCTGGCCAATCTATTCGTTCAGGTCCCATTTTTGGAGTTTGTATTTGAATACGCTGCACTAAAGCCAGTAATTTTTGTACAACTGGTCTCATCTGCTACATAACCCCTGAGAAAAGGTTAATATATCCTTATACATTCTCAAGTTCCAAATCTCTTCCTATTCCATGAGCTTAAAACTGTGTCAGGTAATTTCGGATCACTGGAACTATGGTTCCGTGCCGTGTCCCTCAGCTCTCTCCTATTCTATTCTCTGTGCCGTGTCCCTCAGCTCTCTCCTACTTTATACTCCGTGCCGTGTCCCTCAGCTCTCTCCTATTCTCCGTGCTGTGTCCCTTGGCTCTCTATTTTCCTATTTTCCATGCTGTGTCCCTCAGCTTTCCCTTATTTCGGTTGACAAGAATAGTATTATATTAATTTTCAGGTTCAAAAAAAACAGACAAACTTAAACATTTTTAGCATACCTCTTATAATTCTCAAAAACTACATTTTTTAAAAAACCTTCCTCTGGAATCAAATTATTTAAAAGTCTAATTTTTACACTTTTAGTAAAACTAGTGAAGAAATGTAGTGTTCTATGGTCTTTAAAAATCCTCTTAGCAAGCTATTTGTATAAATAACCTCCCCTGACTCATGATTCTTGGGCTATAAGGTGACACACCACCCCACCTCCCATTTAATTCTTGGGCACTTCGTCTCCGACAATAAGATAAATAATAATTGGGAGACGATTTTTAAGTTTACCCAAGCACACTGCAATTCCGATGGTTTCTGTACATAACTGTCAATGATGGTGACCCTGAGACAGGACCCTGGGGTTCATTAGGAGAACTGACACCTGCCCTACAGTCACACATTCCCCCCACCCCAGTTGCATACAGTGCCATCACCATGGCTACGAGAGGTTTATATCCTTAGTTCCAGACCACAACCACTGGCAAAGTGAATGGGGATCCACAGTCACGCAGGGAAAGCACAGGACTTGGAGAAGTGGTGGCCAAATGAGAAACTCAATGCGGGTGGCCCACAAGTCTCTCTTCAAATCCGTGAGAGGGGCCCTTAAGGGGAAGAGAAAAGACCATTGTCGATGAGAGTTGTTGTGTGCGTCTCCCCCAGCACCCTGGGGACTCGCCGAGAACAAGGGCCTTGTTTTCCTCGCCCTTTGTCCCTAACACGGTGCTGGACACACACTGCAGCCTGTAACTTAGGGTGACTAGATCAATGATCTTGTCTAGAGTGGGAAGTCGCTGGGAGCAGTGGTGAAATAAGACCCTGAAAAGGAAGGTTTTGTTGGCAGAGAAAGGGATGGAAGACAGGCCTTAATGGGAATGACAACAGGAGATTGCTGACCTCTGAGGGACTGATGGGAGTGACAAGGAAAAAGCAGTAAACTAGCAGAGTGATGGGAAAGGCACCAAGGACAGGTTTCTTCTGCTTTGCAGTTTTTACCAGGGCCTCCCCTTGAGGAAGGCCGTCCTCGCAGGCCCAACATGTCTAAGGTAAAAAGGGTCTGAGTGCTCACCAGTCGCAGCAAAATGGTGGCGCATTAAACGTCGGGACAGTTTCAGCCGTGGGGTGTTTAATCAGCACATATGGGAAGGGCTAGAATAGTTTCTGCTGGGGAATCTATTTTTTCTTCATAATTGACCTTCACCTCTGAAGGTCTAGTCCCGCAACAACCCCTGTAGCTGCAGCAGGCACTACGGCAGAGGCTGCGTGGAGAACAGACCCAGCAGAAGCGGTTGGTTATTGACAAGATACAATGGCCAACCTGTGTTTTCAGGATGCACTGAATGAAATCACCTTCCTTAGAAATGTTTGATAAAATATGCCATCTTTTATGCTGAGAAAAGAATTCAGACACAAATGAATACATATTGTATGATTCCATTTATATGAAGCTTGAAAACCAGCAAAACCAATCTATAGTGACACAAAGCAATTGGTGATTTCCTGGGGCTGAAAAATTACTGGGGAAGACTGACTGCCAAGGGGCAAGAGGGAACTTCCAGAGTCACACAAATGTTCCACATCCTGGGCACACCAGCACACACATTTGTCAAACCACACTGAACTTGATCTTTAAAATGTAGGCCTTTTATTGTATATAAATTATATACCCCTTAAGTTGATTAAAAAGAAGCTGTCTTAACTTTAGAATGTGAAACCCTTCAGAAAGTTCTAAAAATTCTGCACAACTAGTACTGAACACTAGGATACACGTGGGCAACTAATCCTACACAGCTCAGTGCAGGACAAACAGAAAGGTCTTCCTGCAACATGCAATCTAGATGACGAAGAAATGACATACCTCAGAGACCTCTCTTTTCCCCCCGTTTTGGCTTTGATTTTCATGAATTACGAAGTAAGGAAGATTCGGAGTGAATACCACAGCCATGATGCAAAATATATTTAGTTCGTTGAATATTAACATTTTACCATAACCATAATGTACATTTAGTTTGTTGATTATTAATATTTAAGTTTCCTGTATGGAAAAAAATGTATGCATATATAGTTCTCATTCTACATCTAGGTTCATTCATTCTATCTACTGGTCCTTTTATTGCCTTTTAAAATCTGGTGAAGGAATTTATAAGATGACTGTCTAGACCAGAGGAACTCAACTGACAACGGAAGTGATGATTCTGGCAGCCTTACCCTTTACAGACGGTGTTTCACAAGGTCTTGCTCCTGTCGAGGGGTGAGTTGCTTCATGTCTAGGACAAGCCCAAAGTATCCTAAACCAAACAGCACTTACAGGGCCTGCCTGTCTCTAGGCAGCAAAATGTTTTTGTTTATTGGTGTTTTTATTTTTGTCTATAAACGTGTCCGTTTTTGTCTAATCTACAGACCATTCTTTACTGAACACCAGGAACAAGGCATCTTTCAGATGTGGCAGAGCTCAGTGCAAAAGCACTGACCTGACTGGTAATTTGGAGACTTGGGTTCCAATACTGGTTCATCATTAACCAGAGGCATTGCTTCAGGCAAGTCAAGGAACCTCTTTAGATCTAATCTGTAAACTAGGGGAAAAACAATAAATGAAATATAAGAGAAGATTCCTTTAGCTATAGAAGCTTATGATTCTATATGTCAAAACCCCCAGAAAATCTTAGACATCACCTAGACCTTTAAAGATCAGACTTCCCTACGAAGGCATTCAGGACCCTTTAGGACACGTATAAACCCACAACAATAGACCTCATATGCCTGGAGGCTTAACTGGCCCAGGTTGTTGCAAATGACCAAGTTTCTTTCTCTGATATAGCTGAATGGTATTTCACTGTGTGTGTATAGACCATGTTTTATTTATCCAATCATCTGCTGATGGTCGCTTAAGTTGATACCATAACTTGGCTATTGTGAATAGAGCTGCAATAAACACGGGAGTGCAGACGTCTCTTTGGTGTAGATATGGTTTTTGTGTCAATACACAGAAGTGGGACTGCCAGGGCATATGGTAATTCTATTTTTAGTTTTTTGAGGAACCTTCGTGCAGTTGTCCATAAAAGTTGTACTAATTTACATTCCCACCAATGGAGTACGAGAGTTCTCTTTTCTCCATATTCTCACCAAAATTTTTAAATCTCTTCTCTTTTTTAATAGTCATGTTGAGCGGTGTGAGGTGCTGTCTCATTGTGGTTTTAATTTGCATTTCCCTAACAATTAGTGATAGAGTTTTTTCTTTTTACATATATTTGTAGGCATTTGCATATCTTCTCCTGAAAAATGTTTATTCAGGTCCTATGCCCATTTTTTTAATTAGTCTTATTTGTTTTCTTTCTAGAGTTGTTTGAATTCCTTATGCATTTTGGATATTAGCTTCTTATCAGATGTATGGTTTGCAAATATTTTCTCCTAATTTGTAGGTTGTTTCTGTTGTTTCTTTTGTTATACAGAAGCTTTTGTATTTCATGAAATCCCATTCATCTTTTTGCTTTTGTTGTCTGTGGTTATAGAGTAAAATTAAAAACATACTTGTTTTTAATTATGATGATTGGATAAATAAAACATGGTCTATACACACACAGTGAAATACCATTCAGCTGTATCAGAGAAAGAGGCTTGGTCATTTGCAACAACCTGGGCCAGTTAAGCCTCCAGGCACATGAGGTCTATTGTTGTGGGTTTATACATGTCCTAAAGGGTCCTGACTCCCTTCGTAGGGAAGTCTGATCATTAAAGTGCCAGGTGATGTCTAAGATTTTTCTGGTGGTTTTGACATACAGAATAATAAACTTCTATAGCTAAACTACAAACGAATGTCAGGTAGTTTTCTCCCTGTTTTCTTCTAGTAGTTTTACAGTTTCAGATCTTATGCCTAAGTCTCTGACCCATTTTGAGTTAATTTTTTCACATATGAGAAAAGGGTTCAATTTAATTCTTCTATATATAGATATCAAATTTTCCAAAAAAAATTTATTAAAGATATTATTCATTTTATATTGTGTATTCTTGGCACACTTATAGGTTTTTTTTTAAAATCCTTTAAAATCCTTTGCATTTATTTAGTTTTATAATTGATCCTTTGCAGAACCTGGAGAGGGCTTGTGGTTTTAGACTTGGCTGATTGCCTTCCGAACTCTGATTCTGTTGCCAATTGTTTACTGAATCCAGAGGTTTATTTGACCAGAATATACCTTGTAGTGTGTTCTCCCATCAAGAATCACGTATTATCTGGTTGACTCTCCCTGTTTCATGTTGGCAGTCTTTAATGCTCAATGCCTAGATCAGGGGTCAGCAAACTCAAGCCACTGGCCAAATTCTGATAATCATCTGTTTTATTTGGTCTATCAATGCAGCCAGACTCATTTATTTAATAATTATCTATGGCTACCTTATTGAAAATCAACTGATCATACATGTGTTGGGTTAGCTTCTTTCTTGGCTCTCTATCTGATCCATTCATTGATGTGTCTAGTTTTCTTTTTTTGTTTTTTGATGTGATTATTTTTATGGCAGTATTAAGCTGCTGTAGTAGTATAGTTTGAAATGAGGTAGTGTGATGCCTACAGCTTTGTTCTTTTTGCTCATGATTGCCTTGGCTATTCAACGTTTTTTGCAATTCCATGTGAATTGTAGTTTTTTTTTTTATTTCTGTGAAAATGGCATTGAAATTTTGACAGGGATTGTATTGAATCTGCATATTGCTTTGGGTAGTATGTACATTTTAGCAATATTAATTCCTCTAGTTCACAAGCATGGAATATCTTTTTACATCTCTTCACTTTTAGTTGATATGTGTTTTTAAAAGTGAGGTGAGTATCTTGTAGGTAGCATATAACTGGGTCTTGTTTTAATCCATTCAGTCACTCCGTCTTTTTATTGGAGCATTTGATACATTTACATTAAATGTGATGCATTCACATTAAAATGGAAGTGGTAAGTCCTTACCATTCATAATTATGAACGTTACATGAATGTCAAGGTAATTACGAATGTTAAGGACTTACTACTTCCATTTTGTGAATTGGTTTCTGATTGTTTTGTAGATACTTTGTTTCCATCTTCCTTTCTTTCTGTTTTCTTTTGTGGTTTGATGATTTTCTTTAGTGGTATACTTCGAATTCTTTCTATTTTTATCTTGTGGGCCTACTGTTCATTTTTGCTCTGTGATTAGTATGAAGCTTACGTAGAACATCTTACAATTTACACGTATAGCAGTCTATTTAGACAGTTCATATAACTGTTAGGCTGTAACAGTTGTACATAGTCAAAGTCACACAACCCTCCACTTTTATCTCCCAGATATTTTATGTATTTGATATAAGAATTTACATTATTTTATAATATGTATCTCTTGAAAATGTATTTTAGCTAAGTTATTACTAATAATTTTGTCTTTTAACCCCATACTAGGAATAAAATTGCTTTACATATCAACATTATAGTCCTAGGGTATTCTACGTATGACTCTTTATTATGCCATTGAGTTTTGTGCATTTGTACATTTTCTGTTAATAATTATTGGCCTTTTATTTCAGCTTAAGAAACTCCCTTTAGCAATTCCTGTAAGGCAGGCCCAGTGATGATGATCTCCTTTGGCTTTGGTTTGTCTGGGAAAATTTTTATTTCTCCCTCATTTCAGAAAGACAGATTTTCTGAGTAAAATATTCTTGGTTGGCTATTTTTATTTTTCCTTCAACATTTTGAATCTATCATCCCATTCTTTCCTGGCCTTCAGGGTTTCCATTGAGAAATCTGGTGAGAGTCTATTGAAACTACTCTATGTGCTGTGTTGCTTTTTCTCTCTTGCTGCTCTCAGAATTTTTTCTTGTCTTTTATTTGTGATAGTTTAATCATTATACGTCTTGGTAAACTCCTCTTTGGGTTGAATTTGACTGGAGACCTCTGTGCTTGGGTATTGGGATATACCCTCATATTTTATATATATACCTCATATTACGAAAATTCTCAGCCATTCTTTGTTTAAATATGCTTTCTTACCCTTTTTTATCTTTCTTCTCTTTCTGGAATTTATATTATGTATATATTCAGTCTGTTGAGGGTGGCGCATATTTCTGCAGACTTTCTTCATTCTTATTTTTTTTTAATTTTTGCCACTCTGATTGGGTAATATCAAATGTTCTGTCTTCCAGTTCACTGATTCTTCTTCTAGCTTGATCAAGCCTGCTGTGGGAGCTTTCAATTGCATCTTTTCAGTTCAGTCATTGTGATCTTCAAGTCTTGAATTTCTATTGGTTTTTAAGAATTATTTCTGTTTCATTGAAGTTCCCATTTTGTTCATGTATTGTTTTCCAAATTTCATTTAATTTTCTATCCCTATATTATTGTAGTTCATGATCTTCTTTGAGAGGATTTTTCTAAACTCTTTGTCATTTTATAAATTGTTCTTTCCTTGGGGTTCATTGTTGAATCTATTTTAGTTGATTTTTCTTTCTGGAGGTATCATGATTTCCTGAGTCTTTGTTATCCTTGTAAGGATGTTATCTTTCTATCCTTACATTTGTGTCTGCATATTTGAGGTGACAGCCACCTTTCCCAGCTTTGGCAGGTGTTCTTTGACAGGAATAGTCTTCACAGTTTAGTGTAGCCTGTGGTTCTGAGTGGGTCCGCTCATAACAACCCTGAATATGCGGAGCTTCTTTGGGGGTTATTTCATTGATGGCATGCTGCCTTTTCTGTGAGTTTGAGTGGGGCAACTGGCTGGGATCTGCTTCCCAAGCAAGACCACTAAGCTGAACTCTGCAATCAGGATGGACTGCTGGATGGGCACTGCAACTTGCCTCTGACTAGACTGAACCATGAAGTGTAGTATTCTCTGACCAGATGGTCCCTCAATTTAAAGTCAGCAGTTAAACAGGGTTGCAGGAAGCACTCTGCGGTTAGGTGGAGTCTCTGACTAGGATGATGGGACCAGCTTCTGTGCTCGGTAGAAATGCAGTTGAGGTTTGCCTACCTGCTTAGGTGAGGTCTTGGGGTGGGCTTTGAGACTAGGCTGAGCATTAAACTCCTGGGTGTGCGAGGTCAAGCACCAGCTCTTTGCTGAAATTTCCTGTGGTGGTTGTCCCCTTTGTTGGGTGGTGTATGGGTGTGGGCTTTGAGGCCATGCAAAGTACTATTTAAACGCTCCTTGGTGGGGCCAGGTATGGTGGCTCACCCCTATAATCCCAGTACTTTGGGAAGCTGACACAGCAAGATTGCTTGAGCCCAGGAGTTCAAGACCAGCCTGGACAACATAGTGGGACCCCATGGCTACAAAATGTTTAAAAATTAGCTAGGTGTGGTGGTGTGCACCTGTAGTCCCAGTTGCTTGGGAGGCCGAGGCAGGAGGATCACTTGAGCCCAGGAAGTCGAAGCTACAGGGAGCTGTGATCAGGCCACTACTCTAGCTGAGGTGACATAGTGAGACCCTATCCCAAATGATAGTGATAACAGTGATAAACTCCTGAGTACGACAACACTAGCCCTGGGTCTTTGCCAAAATTTGCTGCAGTGGTTATCTCGCTCCCTGGACATGTTCTCAGGGCAGGGTCTGAGGTTGGTCATCTGAGGATTCAAGCCAGGCAGAACTTCCCACCACTTCTGAGGGTGACCAGCTCAGATTTGCAGGTGGGTATGGGGTTAGCTGGTACTATTGATTGGGTGCTACTGCTGGCAGGTGCACAGAGCTACAACCAGGATCTGTCTGCTTGTCACTGTGGACTCTGCCTCCTCTCTTTGCTTCTATCTGACCCAAGGTGGTCCAGCCACGCCATTTCCCTCTATTCCCCAAGATGAGAATCAGACCCAGGGTGGTCCAGCCACGCCATTTCCCTCTCTTCCCCCTGAGGTGAGAATCAGACCCAGGGTGGTCCAGCCACGCCATTTCCCTCTATTCCCCCTGAGGTGAGAATCAGACCCAAGGTGGTCCAGCCACGCCATTTCCCTCTATTCCCCGAGGTGAGAATCAGACCCAAGGTGGTCCAGCCACGCCATTTCCCTCTATTCCCCGAGGTGAGAATCGGACCCAAGGTGGTCCAGCCACGCCATTTCCCTCTATTCCTCTTGAGGTGAGAATCGGACCCAAGGTAGTCTAGCTACGCCACTTCCCTCTATTCCCCCTGAGGTGAGAATCAGACCCAAGGTGGTCCAGTCACGCCATTTCCCTCTATTCCTCCTGAGGTGAGAATCGGACCCAAGGTGGTCCAGCCATGCCATTTCCCTCTATTCCCCGAGGTGAGAATCAGCCCCAAGGTGGTCCAGCCACGCCATTTCCCTCTATTCCCCCTGAGGTGAGAATCGGACCCAAGGTGGTCCAGCCATGCCATTTCCCTCTATTCCTCCTGAGGTGAGAATCGGACCCAAGGTGGTCTAGCTACGCCACTTCCCCTCTATTCCCCTTGAGGTGAGATCAGAGTGAGCTTCCTGGGGAGCATCTCAGAATGCTAAGGAAGCTTCGTGTCTGCCTCTGATTCTCCTTTTGCTCTGTAGGAACAGTAGTTTCTGGGGAATTCTATCCGTGAGGTGCTGTGCTGACTTAGGGGAGGAGGAGGAGTGACATGGTCAACATGGGATTGTTTTTCTTACCCTTTAATGTAGTGTTTATTCCATTCTGGACCACACAGCTGACTCTGGCTTATTCCCATATGTTAGGGTTTTCACCAAGGTATTCTTGTCTGCAGGTGGTTGCTAGCTGAACTTTCTGCATGTGGCAGGGGGCAGGAGATGGGAGCGAAGCCTGGGTCCTCTTATTCTGCCATCTTGCTGGTGTCATTCCAAATCACAATTATCAATTTTGCTGAATGCAAGTTACAACTGTAAAAACATTTCCAGAATTTTGAGAGCATATAACATTATTAGACCATAAGTCTCTAACAGATTTAAGGACCATCCACAGTATTCCATAAGGAATAGATCAAAATGTCATTTTAGAAAAGTGGCATTTCCACGTGTGGTCGCCTATGTGTTTTCTTACTTTCTTCAACACTGTTGCAAAGTTGGCCTACTAAATGAGGCTAGCGAGAATGGGTTCTTTTTTTAATGGAGTGGCAAACGTAGTAACTATTTCTTCCATTGTATTCTCTCATAACTCTTTGGGCTCTGGAGTCACAATTATTTGTGACATGTTTGGATTCATAGAATTGCACTCTTCATAATTTACCTGTCTCAGGGCACAAGTACAGAGAAAGCAGTCAGGAAATAAACATGGTCTAAAAGATGAATTTGCAGTCTGCTCTGAGGGTCAGTAAGCTAGCCCTCTGCCAAACCAAGGCAAGTAGAGAATTCCATGATGAGGCCTGAAGAACCACATGCTAGAAGATATTTTGTACATTGTTACCTAGAAGATGCCAAATGACCCTAAATATTGCCTGTAATTAAGCACAAAATGACAAGTTTATGCTAATACTTTAAAGAAAGCACATGCTTTAGAATACATTTAGTGAATGTTTCTGCTCTCTTGGGACAAGCAGAGTATTGAGTTTGAACACTGAACCAACCTAGTCAGTAAGTATTTAAGCAGTACCTGCTGTAAGTAACTGGTGAAATAATACTGATTGCACTAACATACGACATTTCAAGTGTATTTCAAGGTGTGACTCTGCTTGAATGAAAGGTGGTTGCTTTTTCAATAGTGTGGCATTTATTATTAACCTGTCAGAACAGCGGCTTAAATAAGAATGATTAGAACAACATGTCTAACACTCTGGCCTTAATATAAAAACAACTTGAAAATAGGTATTTCTCTTTTTGTATCCATCCTTCTGATTACAAGCCTAAAAAATGTGTGTTCCTTTCTTCAAAAATATTTATTCCATACCCACCTCTGTGCTGTTTGCCGGGAAACAGAGGACAGCAAAACCGGCACATCACTACCTAATGGGGGTATAGTCTGGCAGAGAAGACAGACATTTCAAAATCATCTTATAAACAACATGCATATTCTAGTCATAATCTGTGATAAATGCTGTGAAGGCAAAGAATGTGCAGAAATAAAAATAAGGGGCGTAATTTAGAGACGGACGAGGGAAGCTGTTATGAAAAAGCTCTTCAAGGAAGTCAGATCTGATAAGTAGTAGTGACTCAAGCAAACCTCAGGTGAGTCTCTTAGGCAGAGGGATCAGCATATACAACATTCCTGGGTCAGGCAAGAGCTTAGCTTGTTCAAGAAATTGAAAAAAGGCCAGTGAAAGCAATGACAGCAACCTGAAGCTCGAAAGTAAAGAGCGGAAAGATGAAACAGACATCGCAGGCAATGCTAATGATCTTTTCCTTGATACTAATTATAAGGGGAAGTGCATTTGTTCTGCAATGTCAATCAGCTCACTTCCAGGCCTCCCTGTGAAAGCACTTGTGTTTCCGTTTTCTCTGGTCTGCTGTACTACTTTTCTTCACTAGTTCATTCATTTACCAGTGGGCAACCATAACAAAACTCACAAACTGGGTGGCTTCAAACAACAGGAATTTATTCTGTCTCAGTTCTGGAGAGCAGAAGTCTGGAAGCAAGATGACAGTATGGTTGACTCTTACTTGGAGACTCAGAGAGAGGAGTTGTCTCCTGCCTTCCTCCCAGCTTCTGACAGTTGCCATCAGTCCCTGGCGTCCCCGGGCTTGTAGCATTGTCAGTCCAATCTCTGCCTTCTGGTCACGTGGCTTCTCCTGGAGTGTCTCCGTGTCTGTGTACACATTTCCGTCTTTTGGATACCACTGTGGGCTAGGGCTCATCCTAAGCCAGTATGAGCTCATGTTACCTTGATGATACCTGCAAAAATCCTATTTCCAAACAACGTCATAGTCAAGGTACCCAGGGTTAGGATTTAAACAAGTCTTTTTGAGGGATGCAATTTCATCACCAATAGAAAGCTATTGAAGGATTTTTACCAAGGGAGTAAAATTGAGGCAGGAAAACAGGGTCTGGAGGAGGGAACTTAAGGCTGATTTGTGCTGAATCAAGGAAAAGCACCAGGGTGTGGGGTCAAGGGATCTGAGGCCAATTGGTGCTGACTTCTCAAAGCTGGATCAAAAGGAGGATGCCTGGGTCTGGGGGCAGGGAACCTAAGGCCAGTGAACATGAACTTCCTAAAGATAAACCAAAACGAGAAATCCCATCTCTCCACACGTTCCACACCGAGCAACAAAGGATCAAATCTCCCTGCAGCCCTCCCGCTTCCAGCACACCTCAGATGGAAAGGGAGAGGGCCCTGACTGGCCAAGCACGGGCCACCCCTCCATGTGCAGAGGCCACCAGTTCACCTCAGCCCTTAATTAGCCAGGGTCCCCAAACCCTTCATCCAGACAAGAGGCAACTGACAGGAGCCTCAACAGGGGTACTTCAAACCCAGAAAATGGGCTCCTGCCCCACCCTGTGGAGGGCTGTCTTGCTTCAGTGAATTCAGCTGTCACTGCTTTGTTCTTGTGTCTCATTCCTTTGTTGCTTTGTGGGTTTTGTCCAATCCTTGTTCAAAACACCAAAGAACCTGGACAACTGACAAAACTCGAGGCCCTCCTTCCAGTAACAATATAATCCTATTTTCACTTAACATCACTTTGGCTGCTTGCCAGAAAATGGATTGGAAAGAGGCTAAAGAAGAGGGTGAGATAGATTGAGAGACTGTTTTGTATTTTGGATTCCATCTTGGTAAAAGTTTTCTGAAAAATTTTTGCCATATACAATATATAGAAATAAATATTTCTAAATCTTTAAAACATTTAGCTAGGCAAGAAATAATAATAATATAATTAACTTTAAAGGGAATAAAAATATTTACAGGCCAAAAAATAAAAAGAAGACTTAAATTCCGAATGGTGAGCTATCACTGTGGCTGTGGAGTGATCAGGCAGCAGCCTCTGGGCCTGAAGGCTTGCATTTCGCGTGGTACAGGGGACCGGAGGAGAGGCATGATCTCAGCCCAAAGAGGAAGTTACAAGTAAGGTCTACGAATAAAGCCAGCACCCATAAAATTGATGTAAATGTTTATATATTTTATATAGATTATATAGAAAGATATATAATGACTGGGCGTGGTGGCTCATACCTGTAATTCCAGATGTTTAAAAAGATGACAAAAGATCCACTGTTTAAAAAAATGACAAAAGATGACCCAAAAATGCCATTCTCAGTTTGGACTCAGAGTGACAAAAATAGATGATTTTCATGACAATAACTACACAGTTGACACACTCTGGAGTTGGGTTTAAAATCATACTACCTGGTAATTCCAGGAAAGTTCAAACCAAGAAACTATTTTACAGAACCTTGACTCGGTTATGCTTTGGAATGCTCAATAAACGAAAATGCAAATTCTATGCAGAAGGTGCACCCTCAACCTAAACCTTGACAGATTCTTGCACATAAAGCCCAGACATTTAAATGTGAGCTTAATCCAAAATATATTTTTAAAAAAGCAAAATACAAGAGTTAGCAGAAACAACCAACAGCAGAAATAAACCACCAAGGACTTTCATGTATAAAAATATTGGATACAAACGATAAAATAAGTATATTAAAAATTATTCAAAAAAGAAATTGAAATTATGAACTAGAAACAAAATGCTATACCAAAAAAATCAGGCTATTTGAAAAACGAATCAAAAAGAATCTCTCAAACAGAAAATGTAATCACTCAAATTAAAAATTCCATAGGTAAGATAAACAAAAGATTAATGTAGCTAAGAAAATAATGACTGATAGAGAAATTACTAGAACGAAGCTCAGAGACATAATGGAGATAATGAAATGCAAAATATGAAAGAAGGTTAAGATACACGAAGAGCAGCCCTCAAAGACAGGACAGGTTCTGAAGAGTGGCCAGAAGGCGAGGATTGGCTGGGCGTGGTGGCTAACACCTGTAATTCCAGCACTTTGGGAGGCCAAGGTAGGTGGATTGCTTGAGCCCAGGAGTTTAAGACCAGCCCAGGCCACATAGTAAAACCCCATCTCTATAAAATTAAAAATTAAAAATCTAAAAAAAGGAGGTGAAGATGGAGAAATAAGAGAAACCAAACATTCCTAAGCAGATTAGATGAAAAGAAACCCACATCTAGGCACAAACTTCAACTCCAGGCCACCAAAATTAAAAAAAAATAAATAAAGATCTTAAAAACAGCCAGAGTAAAAACTTTACCTTCCATGAAATAGCAGTTATATGAAAAACAATTTTTCCCAACAGTATCAGTGGATCCGGAACAAAGCCCTAGCCTAAAATTCTGACAGAAGACAGCATCCCTCTCAAGATGTCTGGTCAGCAAACTATTGCGTCATAATTAGGACACAATAAATGCATTTTAGGCAAGCAGAATCTGTGTTTAATATAATCAGACTCTTGTTAAAGGAATTACTAAAGGAAATACTTCAGATACAAGTAAAATGATTCCATAAAAAGGATCTGGGATGAAAAAAAGGAACAATAAACAAGGAAACTGGTATAAATGAAATAATAAAAACAGTGTAAATATGTGGAGGCAGAATCTAAATAATGCACAAAAATACAATGTGAAGCAGGAGGCAATTGATGGGAATTAAGATACAACATTGCTAGGGAGGAGAACAGATTCATTTTGGATTTTATTAAGATTAAGAGCAACCATAGAATGATTAGAAAAAGGATTTATGGCTTCCAAATGAGTAGAGAGGGTAAAAATAATTTTAAAATCAAAATTTAGTCAAAAAAGAGAAAGAAAGAAGAAAGAAAGAAAGAAAGAAAGAAAGAAAGAAAGAAAGAAAGAAAGAAAGAAAGGAAGGAAAAGAAAGAAAGAAAGAGAAAAAAGAAAAGAAAAGAAAGAGAAAGAAAGAAAGAAAGAAAGAAAGAAAGAAAAGAAAGAAAGAAAGAAAGAAAAAGAAAGAAAGAAAGAAAGAAAGAAAGAAAGAAAGAAAGAAAGAAAGAAAGAAAGAAAGAAAGAAGGAAGGAAGGAAGGAAGGAAGGAAGGAAGGAAGGAAGGAAGGAAGGAAGGAAGGAAGGAAGGAAGGAAGGGGGGAGGGAGGGAGGGAGGGAGGGAGGGAGGGAGGGAGGGAGGGAAGAAGGGGAAAGAAGGAAGGAAGGAAGGAGAGAAAGAGGGAGAAAGAGGGGAGGAAGGAGAGAGGGAGGAGAGAAAGAAAGAGGGAAAGGGAAAGAAAAAGGAAAGAAAAGGACAATATAGTAACAGGAGGAAAACGTAAAGCACAAAACTAGATGATGACAATAAATCCAACTCTGAAAGAAATCATACAAAATATGTGGATCAAAATCATCAATTTAGAAACAAAATTTTAGACCCAGTCTTTAATTCAGTAGCATATTATTTATAAGTTACATATTTGAAACACACAAGCTCCCTCTCTCCTCCAAAGAAACTAGATTAGATGATAAAAGGCAGGAAAGAGAACGAACCTTTGTTTATAACCTACTGTAATGTACCTTTTCATAATTTAAATTATGTCTCAGAGTTAGATTTTATTATTTCCATATTGCAGACTGGGGAATTGGGGTGCAGTGCTTAAGGGCTATACCCAGTCACACTTGGCAGTAATTTGCAGAGCAAAGATCTGCAAAGACTGGCTCTTGCTGATGTCAACACACTGCCATGTGCAACAAAGTGGCTTTCAGACCAGGATGGTGGAACTGAGACAGTCTTATGAAGACCAAGTAGCAGGTGAAAAGGAAACAGAGTGACTCTCTGCTGATTGTCCCGTTAACTGGTTCTCAATGTTTTCTGTTTTCATTTCTTCGGGGCAGTGAACACACACACCACTGAATTCAGAAATCTTTATATTGTAAACTACTTTGTTCATTCTCTACTAAATTCACCTGGTCTGCAGAATTTGAAAAGCTGCACAGTTTGTTCTTTCTGATCAATTGTTTTCACTCAAAAATGTTTTTTATTCCTTTTGATCAATTGTTTTTATTCAAAATGTTTTACGTAAGGAGTTCAACATTTTAGTAAGAATGGGCTACCCGTGAGAATGGGCTACCCATGCAGGCACCTACCTGCTCACTGGTGAAGAATGAACATAAATATTGTCCAGGGAAATTGAGAAGGCAGCTGATGTGTTTCTGCAAAGAAGCTGCCATCTCTTTCTTTCCATCTCTCTCTCCCTAAGAAAGGCAGATCAGGTCTAAAGCCCTGGCAGGTTACCTGTGTTTCTTCTAGAAGTCAAGCCTACGACGGAGTGGTAGGAGCCAAAGGCAAGAGGAAAGAACTGGAACAGAGCTGGGCACAGCGTGTGGCTAAGTCCACAACATAAAAAGCTGAGGTCACCTGATGCTTTCATTTCAATAGCTGACACCTTGCATAAGGCTTAATTTTTTAGGTACAAATTGTTAACATAATACATTTTAATCTTTTTAAGATGATGCATAGTTTGATCTTGTATATATAAAATTTTACTTTTTGCCTGTCTCGAACTCGCTAAGTAGCCGTTCTTCACCCTCTCTGTGTGTGTAAGCGTATGCACGTGCCTGTGAGAAGATATACGGAGAGAAACAATAAGATGTCTGACATGACGTTCACTTAATTTCATAAGGAGAATTTCTAAGTAGTAGATTTTAGATGGTATCTGTTTTCACTTTCACTTCGGTTTTTTTTTTTTTTTTTTTTTTTTTGAGACAGAGTCTCGCTCTGTCACCCAGGCTGTAGTGCAGTGGCGCGATCTCGGCTCATTGCAAGCTCCACTTCTGGGGTTCACGCCATTCTCCTGCCTCAGTCTCCTGAGTAGCTGGGATTACAGGCGTGTGCCACCATGCCTGGCTAATTTTTGTATTTTTTAGTAGAGACAGGGTTTCATCATGTTGGCCAGCTGCTGACCCCGTGATCCGCCTGCCTTGGCCTCCTAAAGTGCTGGGATTACAGGCGTGAGCCACCATGTACAGCCTTGAATTTTTTAAAATGAGAATGCAACTTAATAAAATTTCTTAAATAATTCATGCTTATTATAGAACATTTAGAAAACATTAAAAAGTATAAAAGAGCAAAATAAATATAACTGCTGATTCTTTCACTGTTAACATTTTAGTGTGTTTTCATTACAATCCACGTGCATGTTGAATCTGGACTCCTACTTTTTTTACATAATGTGCTTTTTCTGTGTCCTTCATTACTTGGAGGCATGGAGAATGGGACTATATTCCAGGAGTCTGGAGAGTGAGGAATGATGGTGATCTGGACTCTGGTTGTGGGAGTAGAAATGAAAGTAAATGAAGAAACCTGAGAAATATTTAGAGATAAGATTGACAGAACACAGTGATGGACTTGATGTGAATTTTGAAATACCTTTATGTGTTTTATTTCCACAATTGTAAAGGTCTCATAATGTTGTCACAAATCATGCACAAAGAATGCAAGTCCAACAATATCTTCATTGGAGATACATGCAAATGTCTTACAAAGTCAGAGTTTTAAATTGTGAATTCATGTGCCAGCATATTTACTTAAAGGGTATAAAGAATAATGTTACAGGTATTATATTTTCTAATAATTTTACTCAACACTCTGAATGTACATAGTCTACCCTAAAGATCAGATAGAGATGACAGGATCTGAAATGATACACGAGAAAAAGTCTTGGCTCTTAACCAGAGACTTCCATGGCATATTTCTGTCTTCACTACATAACAGTGAGGTCTATTAAAAATCCAAAACTGAAGCAAATTCACCTTTTTATACTGCTTCAATAATTGTGTTTTGAGGGTCTTTGCTACATGCTTGTAGTATATTATACTTTCAAAGCTATATGACTGATTTATGAAGAAACACACGTGTCCTGTGCGTCACAAAAGCACATTTGGATATTATTAAACAGAAAAGATAAAATATTACATAGGTCTGAAGAATTAATTTTAAAACGTTTCTTTAAGATAAACAGTGTATCAACTATATCTTAAATGTCATCGCTTTGGATGACCAACTAGGCAAATTTACAGACAACCACATGGCTAAAAAGGAATTATTTTGGTCTCTTTGTCATAAACTATTATGTCCAAAGACAGCAGCAGCATCTCCATCGACCCTGCAGTGGGAAATCTGCCCTGTCACCAGTGGCATCTCCACGGGCAACAAGGGAGAGAATATACTTCACACTACACATAATTCCTCAAAGAATTTTCTCATTTTGAGATAGGCTCAAAAACGATCCGCTAAATAAAATTCTAGCAATCACAGGTAAGAAGGAAGGAACTGTCAGCATTCCATCCTTCGGGCTGTAATTCAGAACTGCTATACGAGTCACACGCTGCTCTTATCAGAAATCTGCTTTCTTAGCTTTTCTTTACACATTCCAACCTATCTTCACATACACTGAGATTTCTGGGAGGAAATGAGCCCTCTAACTTACAATTATTGGTTGCTATTTTATGACTTGCCAGGTCTATGGCATTCAGAATTAAATCACATAGGCATGCATGCTGTGCGTCTTACCTGGCCAAGGCCCAACTCAGCCAGCCATGTGGCCCTGGGAATGGCCCCTCTGCTGATTGGCATTGGTCTGCAGGATTGATGCAGCCACCCCAGGACCTCCTGAGTTCTCAAGGTTCCTTGAAGAATTGCAGGGACTCCGCTTCCTTGATTACTGCAACTGGAAGGTGCAGCAAGCTCTGCCCAGGACAAAGAGCTGGAATAGAAAGGCAACCACGACACTCACTAGCAACATTGTCTCCCTAGGTGAAGGTCATTGGAGGTCAAGCGTCCGATAAACCTATATCATGGGGGATTTATTCATTCATTCCATAAATATTTCCTGAGGGTCTACTGTGTGCCAAGCACTATTCCCCACATCATCAGTACAGAATAGCCAACAAAAGAGGCAAAAACACCTTTGCTCGTGGAGCCTACATTTCACATTTTGGAAGGCTTCTTGGGTCAAAAGAACCCAGAGAGAACGGCTGCATCCCTTCTCCTGCAGCACCAGAGAAGACCCTGCTGCTGCACTCTACAACAGACAGGTCCAGGAAAGAAAATTCGAGCTCCTGGTTACAAATGATAACTAACAACAAAGACTACAGCAACTGAGATGTTATGTTTTCTGCAAAGCTGAATTTCTCTAGTCCTAGTAAACATAAAGCTGCACTTTTCTTAGAAAAGTCAAGGGGAAATCAGAGGATGAATAATCGGAACCCTTGCCATCTGATACTCGCCTGATGCTGCACTGCCTGTTCTTAAGAGGAGTTACCTTGTGTTCATTACCTTAGAGAAAAGAAAGACAGGAAGAGAAAACTGTCACAGATGCTGGGAAAGTAAGTAACAGAAAACCATAGTAACGTGAGGAGTCACTCTCAGAAAGACTTTAAATCCTCTCTCACTCTCTAGCACATGGAGGCCAAGGGACCTTTAGAAAAATCAGGGAGAAGGATGGATAATATCTCAGCACCACAGTGCTCCCAGGAACACAAGATGGAAGTGTGAGGCAGGGGCCCTATCTTTCAGCAGCTTCTACTCATTTGTAAGAAAACAAGGCTTGTTTTCTTATTTAAAGAACAAATCCTATATCCACCATCTGAATTATTTTTGGCATCTGAAGAGGGATGGAGACTATGAGGCAAATTTAACAGAAGAAATATTTTATTTTACAACTTTGATTTGAATTTATTAAATTTATCTTGACTAAATCCAAGAATAAGATTATACAACCAAAACATAGCAAAGGGCGGGGGAAGTTTTGAGGTTTTTTCCCAATTACAAAGCCTACTAGGGACTAATAATGGGGAAAACATTCTCATGGGGCTGGATTCTGCAAAACCCAGTGACAAAGAAACAAGAAAGTAAGAATTGCAGTTTATTTCCATTCTCTTTTTTTCCGTTATTTTATCTTTCTTAACCTATAATATATATTATCTTGCTTCCTCTAAAAGTGAGCTCACTAAAAGTGAGCCTTCCTTTCATGACAATTGCAGCCCAGATGTATCTATTTGGAAATTTTTTATATGAACGCAGTGTCTATATCTATATAATGTTCATTTTTGTAGTCTGTAGATCTGAATGAGTGATTAAATTCATTCTACAAATGGCTCACTTGAAATAATAAAGAGACCATTCCTTAACATATAAGCACAAAAATTAAAGTCAATTTGCAATCTTGATCAAAGATATCGGAAGTCACAAACAAGGCTGATTAAGAAAGCAAAGCAACATGAACATTCTGTAACTTGATCACAATCCATAATGAGTGTTGCCCAGAAGAGAGCCTTTTAGCAATTCAAAGGCCCCGTGTGCCTAAGAGTTAATTCCTACTTGCCCAGAGTGTACAGCTTCATTCTCAGCACAACATATAAAATGCTGGGAATTGCCCTGATTTTTGACTGTGCCAAAGAACTGCCACTGAGCCATGAGGAAGACAGCCTCGCAGGAGAAACAGGAGAGTACGGCTTTCCCACGGCAAAGGGCAAGAGACCTGAACTCTGCTGTGAAGAAGGAAATCGTCCCAGAAAGTCTAGAGCTAGAGTCCTCCCAAATTCTTTATCAGCTCATCCTAAGAGCTCACTGGATGGCTTCTGCGGGGGGTCATTAATCCTTCTCCTCCCTCGGCAGCTCTAGTCCACAAGTATCCAGTTTCACACGCAGCTGCAAGACGCTCCACTCCACGGCCACAGTCCAGGACGCAGTCTTCACAGACTTTTTGATCAAATGGATCAAGAGTAGAGGGTCTGTCCATGAATAATAAAACACAGGGAGGAAATAAGGCCCATGGAACGGAGTCTCTCGTTGGGTTGAGAATATATATACCCAAATATTCTTTTTCATTCCTTTGTAGGGGCAAGAAAGGTTTCTTTTCCTCACCCATCACTAGGCCTGCGGCCGATGCCCCTGTAACAAAGTACTGATCAAGGAGAGAAAAGCATACACGTTTATTTAAGAACTTTTATGTGGCACAGGAGTCTTCATAAGAAAATGACCCAAAGAAACAGGAAACCTTGTTTATCTTGTGCTTAGTTAGGTTTGATGAGCAGTGGACGCCATGGGGGGGTACAATTGGACAGAGTGGGTATGCTGTCATGGAGATGAACTGGGGGAACTTAGCAAGACCTGTGTGTTCAGATTCTTCTCTGTGTCCTTGTGTCTTCAGAGATAAGGATGTTTCTTTCTTCTGGGTATAAGGACTGTTCCTCTGAAAGGAAGTCTTATGATCTGCTCCTGGGAGGCAGAGAGTGACCTGCCTGCTTCTGCTTCTTCTCAAATGCCACTTGAGTTATCTCAGCTGATGCCCTTCCTGGGAGACAAAGCCCTCTTTGAGTATTTCAGGATTCCAAAATAGACTCCATTCCTTGGATTTACCAAAAGCACTAACCTAAAGGGCCTGTCGGGAAGTTCACCAGAAAGAGAAACCTATTTCCCTGTAAGGGAAGCGGCTGGATGGTTCCGCCCCAGATTCTCTGATGGGGACCTCACGTGGGATACAGCCCTGGTACAGCTCCTCTGTCTCGGTCATTAGAAGTAAGTTAAATGAAAGTGGTTTTCTGATATAGTAATTGCTTAATTGCAATTTCAACTAATTATACCCCTCAGAATCTCCTTGAATTCTAATAACTAAGTAACTAAATGTCTACTAAGTACCTATAATTGTGCTATCAAGAGTAACAAGTGAGGCTGGGTGCAGTGGCTCATACCTGTAATCCCAGCACTCTGGGAGGCCAAGACAGGTGGATCACTTGAGGTCAGGAGTTTGAGACCAGCCTGGCCAACATGGCAAAACCCGGTCTCTACTAAAATTACCAAAATTAGTTGGGCATGGTGCCGGGCGCCTGTAGTCCCAGCTACTCGGGAGGCTGAGGTAGGAGAATCACTTGAACCCAGGAGGTGGAGGTTTCAATGAGCCAAAATCACGCCATTGCACTCCAGCCTGGGCGACAGAGGGAGACTCTCATTTAAAAAAAAAAAACAAAAAAGAGCAATAAGTGAATAATGTGCAATATTATTCTTTCTACCGCTTCCTACGCGTTGCATTTACATATGTTCTTATGTTTTTTATGAGAATTATGTAGTGTGCAATGTGTCTTTTCAACAGTGAGACTAAAATCTTCTCATATCTCTTCTTTGGCCTTAAAAATTAATTTTGATGCTAAGTAATTCATCTACATTACTACTCTGTGCTAACTAACCTAAATAGTACACTATTTTCATTTACCCAACGTTTTTATATCATTCCTGCTAACAGTTCCAAACATAAGCTGTACTCATCATCAGTTAGTTCTAACGAGTTTAGGTGCTCCCCCAACGTGCTCTGACAGCACCCCGAACATCCTGCGTACGAGCTTTGATCATCCTGTATTGAAATGAGAAAATCCTGCATTTCCACTTTCTGCTAACCCCAGCGTAACACGTCTGCACAGTAGGGACTGTGTGTGTCTTCCTCATCCTTGCAGTGGCAGTGCCTGGGATAGGTGCTCAGTTGCTGAATGGCCACAGCCCATGTGTTCTTTCTGTAGTGTGTGTCTCACTTGGAGGCTCAGCTGCTGACACAGGTCGAACTTGGACACAAAGTTCTTCCCCACCAGTCTGTTTCAAAGGAGCTCGACCACGCCCCAGCCCACTTTGACCCTTTCGGTATTGATTTTCAACTGCGGGTTTTCTACTCCTTGAAAGCATAACAAACAAAAGAACCTTTCTTTTTCAGTAAATTCTGAAACATAATTACCTTACCAGTCATGCCAGGTGAATCTCATTAAGCTCTTTTGTTTAAGTTAATGCTAATTCATAAAAGAAAGTATCCTAAATTCTGACTTTAACAAATAGGAAAGATCAGGGACTTGTCTAATTCAACTCACAAAATTCAGCCACATTTCACCTCCACGTGTTCAGCTAACTGGAAGTTTCAGTGCTTTTTTTCAAATGGCATGGGCTCACTTTGTGTCTGTGTCACATTTAGGTAATTCTAGCAATATTTCAAAATTTATCACTGTATTTGTTATGGTGCTCCGTGGTCAGTGACCTTTGACGTTACTGCTGTGTTCTGGGCACCATGAGCCGCATCCATGTACGATGGCATGTTTAACTGACACATGTTGTATGGACTCTGACTGCCTCCCTAACCGGCTGTTTCCCCATCTCTCTTCCTCTCCTTGGGCCTCCCTATTTTCTGAGACTCAACAATAAGAAAATTAGGCCAATTAATAATCCTACAGTGGCCTGTACCTGTTCCTGTAAAAGGAAGAGTCTCATGCATTTCTCACTTAAAATCTAACACTAGAAATGAAGCTTAGTGAGGAAGGCATGTCAAAAGATGAGACGGGCTGAAAGCTAGGCCTCTCAGACAAAACCGAGAGCCAAATTGTGAACGCAAAGGCCAAGTTCTTGAAGGACGTTAATCCAGTGAGCACGCTGTGGTAAGACAGTGAAACAGCATTGTTGTTGGTATGGAGAGTTTAATGGTCCGAATAGAAGGCCCAACCAGCCAGAATGATCCTTTACGCCAAATCCTAATTCAGAGGAAGGCCTTGATTCTCTTCTGTTCTATAAAGGCTGAGAGAAGTGTGGAAGCTGCAGAAGAAACGTTTGAAGCTAGCAGAGGTTGGTTCATGAGGTTTAAGGAAAGAAGCCCTCTTCATAGCATAAGAGTGCAAGGTGAAGCGGGAAGTGTGACGGAGAAGCTGCAGCAAGTTACTTCTGCTGCAGCAGCAGATCTAGCTCAGATCATCGATGAAGGTAGCCACACTACACAATTGATTTTCAGTGTAGATGAATCAGCCTTCTGCTGGAAGGCATGTCATCTAGGACTTTCACAGTTAGAGAGAAGTCAATGCTTGGCTTCAAAGCTTCAGAGGACAGGCTGAGTCTCATGACGGGTTAATGCATCTGGCGACTTTCAGTTAAAGCCGATTTGCCCTTACGATTCCAAAAATTCCAGGGCCCTTAAAACTTATGCTAAACCTACTCTGCCTGTGCCCTACAAATGGGACAACAAGGCCTGAATGACAGCACGTCTATTTACACTACGGTTTACTCAATATTTTAAGCTCACTGTTGATACCTACTGCTCAGAGAAAAACATTTCTTTCAAAATGTTAGTACTCCTTGACACCTAAGAGCTCTGATGGAGACATACAAGGAAATCAACTTTGTTTCCATGCTTACTAATACAAGGTCATTCTGAAGCTCAGGGGTGAAGGAGTCATTTCAACTTCCAAGTCTTATTATTTAAGAAATACATTTCATAGGGTTTTCACTGTCATCATGATTCCTCTGATGGATTGGGCAAAGTAAACTAAAAACCTTATGGAGAGGACTCACCATTCTAGATGCCATTGAGAACATTCATGATTCATGGGAGGGGTCAAAATTCAACATTAACAGGAGTTTGGAAGAGGTTGATTAAAATCATCATGGATAACTTTAAGGAGTTCAAGACTTCAGTGGAAGAAGTAACTGCAGATGTGGTAGAAAGAGCACAAGAACTAGAATTAGAAGTGGAGCCTGAAGATGTGACTGAATTGCTGCATCTCATGATCAAACTTGATGAAATAAGGACTTGCTTTTTATGGATGAGAAAAAAAAGTGGGTTTTTTTTGTTGTTGTTGTTGTTGTTTTGTTGTGTTTTGGGGGGAAGAAATCTCCTCCTAGTGAAGATACTATGAACATTGTTGAAATGACAATAAAGGATTTGGAATATTCAATAAACTTAGTTCATAAAGAAGCAGGAGACTTTGAGAGGATTGACTCTATTTTGAAAGAAGTTTTACTGTGGGTAAAATGCTATCAAACAGCGTCACATGCCACAGAGAAATTTTTCATGTAAGGAAGGGTCAATTGATGTGGCAAACTTCACTGCTGTCTTAAGAAACTGCTGTCTTATTTTAAGAAATTGCAGGCACGGTGGTTTATGCCTGTAATACCAGAAATTTGGGAGGGTGAGGCCGGTGGATCACCTGAGGTCAGGAGTTTGAGACCAGCCTGGCCGACATGGTGAAACCCCATCTCTACAAAAAATATAAAAATTAGCCAGGCATGGTATTGGTGCCTATAATCCCAGCTACTTGGGAGGCTGAGGCAAGAGAAATCACTTGAACCCCAGAGGCAGAGGTTGCAGTGAGCCAAGATCCTGCCACTGCACTCCAGCCTGGGCAACAGACTAAGACTCCATCTCAGAAAAGAAAGAAAAAGAAATTGCCACAGGCACCCCAACCTTCAGTACCCACCACCCTGATCTGTTGGCATCAATCAACAGAGAGGCAGGACCCCCATCATCAAAAAGATTACAACTTGCTAAAGGCTCAGATGATCATTAGCATTTTTATCAATAAATTATTTTAAATTAAGGCATGTACATTGGCATTTTTAGACATATTGAAATTGTACCCTTAATAGACCACAATATAGTGCTAACATGACTTTCATGCATTGCAAAACCAAAACATTTGTGTGACTCACTTCATTGCAATGTTTGCTTTATTTTGGTAGTCTGGAACTGAACCTGCAATATTTCCAAACTGTGACTGTAAATAGGACAGAGATACAGTGAGTCATTAATGGTCAAGAAATCAAGAAATCTGATGACAGTAAACTAGCCTCAAGATTGAGGAAAAACTTTCCAGAAGAATTTGGGACCGTTATTGTCCTCACTCATGCATGCAATACTAACCTGCATGCCTACTTATGCCAAGAACTATCTTAAGAGATAGAGATGCAGCAATGAACAAAACAGTCTCTGCTCTCATGGAGCTTGCACAGGACAGAGTGGGAGTGGGAGCAACCAGTGAAGAAATCTGGAAGTGTGTATACATGATAGGTCAGATGGTAAGAAGTGCTTTAAGGAAGAATAAAGTGGAATAAGAAAATAGAGAGTGAGAAGGTGCCATTTGAAGTTAAATGGTCAGAAAAGAGCCTTCTCATGACAGGGTAATAATGAAGCAAAGGCCTGGATAAGAGAGGTAAGCCATGCTGCTACCTGAAGAGAAAGCATTCCAGGCAAAGGGGACCACACATGCAGAGGCCCTGGGGTAGAAGCACATCTGCCTGGTTTCTCTGAAGATTGCAATAACAGAGGGGAGCCTGATGGGAATAGAGATCAGAGAAGTGTCAGGGGACAAGATGGTTTAAGACCTTCCTAGCCATGGAAGGTTTTAAGCAGATGGAAAACATTATTTGCCTTACGCTTTAAAAGACTTACTCTGGATCACCTGAGGTTAGGAGTTCGCGACCAGCCTGGCCAACATGGCGAAACCCCATCTCTATTAAAAATACAAAAATTAGCAGGGCTTGATGGTGCATGCCTGTAGTCCCAGCTACTCAGGAGGCTGAGGCAGGAGAATTGCAAGAACCCAGGAGGTAGAGGTTGCAGTGAGCCCAGATCGTACCACTGCACTCCAGCCTGGGTGATAGAGGAGACTCTGTCTCAAAATAAATAAATAAATAAAGACTTACTCTGGTTGTTCAGTGAAGAACAAAGTGCAGGGAGCAAGAAAGAGTAAGTGGGAGAGGAGTCAGGAGGCTATTTTGATAATCCTTGAAAGCAATGATGTAAAGTGAAGCAAGGTGCACACAATGGTTGGGGCAAGGGGAGCTCAGATTCTGAACTCAGTTCAACAGTGTATGCTGATATATGGTGTCAGAGACAAACAGGGGTCAGGGCAAGTTTCCCGGCCTAACAGCTGGTATGCTGGAGGTGCTATTTACTGAGACAGAGAAGACTGAGGAGTGTTGGGCCCAGGGGTTGAAGGTGGAGGATCAAGAACTTCCTTATGGATGTGTGATAGTTGAGTTGTCTGTTCATCTTCCAAGTGGTGATCATTAGCAGTTAATTAGATACGAGCCTAAATTTTAGAGGAGAGGTAGGAGCTGGAAATATGCATTCATCGACCGTGCACACGTACATGGAATTTAATGCCATCGGGCTTTCTGAGGTCACAGAGGCATGAGCACACCTAGAAAAACGGTTGAGAACTGATACCCAGGATACTCCCTTGTTAAAAGGTAAATGTTCCTTCTACATTTTGAATTTACAGAAATGATGACACAGTAGCCAGCTGCTGAAACTCTGCTCAGTTCAGAGTAAAACAAAATTTTATCAAATCACCAAATGCCATTTAAAATTCAGAATACTTGCAGACATCCCAAATATCTTAATAAAGATGAAAGCTAAGTTCAGACTGGTGGCCTAGACTCTGCCTTCCCTGATCGTCTATTCAAAAATAACAATAATGATAATAATAAGAAGAAAATATTTATGGATCACTAGATGTATTGCAATACACTCAAAGATAGATTCATTTCTTTTCTACTGTACCATTGTAACTATCAGTCTATAAAATAGTTTTATTAGAAAGGCACAGTCACCCTCAAGCCAATAGCAGCTTATAAATACGGGGCAAGGAGCCTGGTGTGGGAAGGCTGAGAAATAATTGAGAGAACAAGTAGATATGAAGCTAACAAATAACACTGTCAACCAGAATTAGGCAGATAAGCCAGAGGCTACACAAGTGGCAGGTCAGGACAGGTAGACAGACAGAAGCCAGGAGTGAGAGGCGGGAGGTCCAAAGTGCAATAAAACACTCAAGCGCCAGTCAATCTGTGGGAGCTGACAGCGGGAGGGGCATCCAGGTAGAGGGGAGGGAATGGAGGTGTGAACCGGAGGCAGGAGGGCGCAAGCTATTTGATATGTTTGGAGAGTGAGGTGCTTTTTTGAGGCTGAGAAAATAACTGGAAGCCAGAATCTGGAGGACTGGGTAGACCATGTTAAACAGTAAGCACCTGATTCTGCACGTGTTGGAAGTCAGTGCAGGGCTTCTAAGCAAGGCAGCGACATGATCACATTGCATTTTAGGAAGGGTATAAATTAGGCATGGCCACAGGCAGGAAGACCCAAGGGATCCCTTACAGTCAGGGATAAGGGTCTAAACGACAAAGTGGCCATGAACATGCAAAGAAAGAAGGCTGAAGAGACTTTAGAAGGCAGGCTCCATGGGACCTGAGTGAAGGGGTTTGGGAGACTCACAGCTTTCTACTGTGAAGTCAAGGATATCAGATACTATTGGAATAAAAGAAACAGTCCTAGGGCTGGGGGTAGGTGGATGAATGCGGTTCCATTTTGAACACGAGGAGAAAATTCAGGTAATTCATTTTGACTGATCAAGCAAAATAATTTGAAGCTGAACATTATAGAAGCAACAATTTGTGTGATGCTGGGGTGTAGGAAACAGGCCCAAGAAAGCACAGTATTTCCTGTTTCTCTTCTGATTCAATAAATAAGAAGAATATTTTCTGTTACGGTTTTTGATAACCTGTTGTTTCAATTAGTCAAAAGGAGATAAGATAAATTTGAACTTAAAAGCATAAGAAAATCAGTTGTCTTTTTAGAAAAGGTGGCTCAGTATTTCCTATGGTCTTAAATCATCCTTCAAACAATGGGCTATGAGACAAATGAGATCCTACTTAATTATCTAGCCTTTTCCCTGATAGATTAAAAACTATACCAAAATCTTACTATACTGCAAAGACACTAATTCACTCAATTGAGAATCCACAACATATAAACATATAAATCAAGAGAATTTTAAAAACAATAATTGTGTTCAACATGGGAAGATTATTCCAAATTTTTCTACATATTTTAGAATAATTTCACAGTTAAAAACCCTGTACTTTATAAAATCATTATCCAGTATTTAATAAAGTATATCTATAACAATATCAACATTGGAATTTAACAGTTTGCAAGGCACTTTTGATACATCACATTTAAAGGAAGGCGGCAATGAGTTCAGTACATTCACGCAGATTAGAAAACAGTAGTTTTTGAAGATTGCATTTGTTCATGTAAGTCTGAAAGTTTGAACTATTTCCTACCCCTGCTATAGGTTTAAGCCTAAGAATTGTTATTCATTATGATTTGGTCTTTAAATAAATCATGAAGGTACAGCACACCCCATGAAAACACTGAGGTGCCGTAAGGCTGCAACACCAGAGGCGGCGGGTTGTAATTTAGTTCAATCACGCATTTGTTATGAGAACTCTGACAAGCTTCAGCTCTAAAGTAAGCTTGGAAACACAAAGAAACTCTGTGAAAAATACTACACACACACACACACACACACACACACACACAATATCACTCCTCTCTTTTCAGCCTGGCATAGAAGATACAAGTGTACCAACAAATGATCTCCAACGAGCAGATGAAACAGAAAATTCAAACAAATGCCTGGGTAGGAGTTGTAACTTTGGCAAAGTGCCTCTCAGATCTGCTTTGTAAACCCATATTCATTTTTCACAACCAGCTCACATAGCACCTCCTCGGTGACACCTTTCCTGTTCTGCCCACCAGATATACCTGCTGACTGAGTGTATCCTCTCGCCCAGAACGCAGGGCACCTTTTACAGGGGGCTCTATCTACAGGGGGCTCTATGCTTTGACAGGAACTGAGGACCTACAGGCAGCAGTTTTTCAATTCATGTTTGTGGCTCTCATTACAATTTCCTACCTCAGGCACCCAGCAGGTGGTAATAAATGCTGGTTGAACACTAAAACCTTGGAATACTACATAATTATTCCAAAGGACAGTCATTTTAAAAAACATTTCGGAAGTTCTTTTGAAACTGACTTTTTAGATTATGAAAATATCTCAGTGGTAAGTCTTTGGTTTTCCAAGTTCGATCTTATTTGATGTTAGAAACTGTCAAAAGTTATACAAAGCTGAGCGTGTATCTCTGTGCATTTTGTTCTCTCTCCCCTAATGCCAAAGAAGGGTTTCTTCTATTTACCAGGCCAAATGTTCCACAAATGAATGTGTTAATGACTGAACAAATTAATAAATGACATGAATGGGAGATCAAACTGCATAAAGGCGTATTTATTCAAAAATGAGAGGTGACGATTGCTAACATGTCATAACCAGACTCTGTCCCGACCTCGGCAAGTCACAACTTTGACAATAAAGAGGAAAGAGAATCAAGTCCCTAAATACCACAGGTGCACTAAGACCTTCTCACATGCCCGAAGAAGACACCCTCGCAGAGGAGAAATGATGATGCATAGGCCTGCTCACAGATGCCTGAGAATTTGACTGGGACGGAAGGGATGAAATGAGGTTTGAAAGGAGGTAGAAATTGTTAAACTCCTGACCAGGCGATAACTGCCGTCCTTCTCTTATATCTGCCCCTACCTTGGGCTCCAAATAACTCAGAACTAAAGTGCCTTGAGCAGAGGCTCCGGTGACTGCCCAAAAGTGGCCTTCATGGGCACCACTTCCCACTCTGCTGCCCTGCCTCACTTTCCTCCTAGGCCTAACCGGATGGATGACAGATGTCATTCCCTGGTTCCCTAACACTCAAGTCTAGCCCCTCAGTTTTCTAGCAAGCATCCAGCTTCGCTGTGTCTAGCCTTTCAGGAGTCAGACCTCAGAAAGAAAAGCGTGCTGGAAATTCAGAGGTAGGGAGGAGAGAAGGAAGGAAAGAAGACCCTAGCTGGATCCATACACATCATGCAATTCACTCACACCAGAGTCCTGTAAGGTATGTGCCATTGTACTCAGAAAACTGAGGCTCAAAGAGATTGAGCAACTTATCTAAGACCTCGTAGGTCCTGAGAGCAGAGCCTGGATTCCAAACACCTGGGAGACTCTGAAATCCATGTTAGCTCTTCTTCTACACATGAGCCCAAAACACAGCTGTACACCAGCAAGGCTGATTTCCTCTTGAGGCTTATCACTAACTCTGAATAGAAGAATCCTCAAAGTGCTTTATAAGCGGTGGCAGCATCATGGGAATAAGTGACAAGTTCCCAGCATTACTGCTGTAAATGCACTTGAATTTTTTCTCCATACATGGAGTCAAGAATAAGGAAAAAGGATCTAAAGGGGAAGGAGAGAAGTAAAACGGGACTGAGCCTTACACTTGTTGATCAGAACAGATAATGTTGGGATTTTCCTTACTTTTTTCCAGATAAATCCAATAAAGACGTCTGTTTCTGTTACCTAAAACCAACTCAAAAAGTTTGCTCCCTCCCACCTTGAGCAGCTTTGTAGAGAGCCCACAATTGAACATTGGTTCCTATGGCAAAGATTCATTTCAAGGCTTTTACAGTATTATTCAAAGCAAGTTTGATTTCAGCCTTGGCAACCGTGGGCAGAACGTCAGCAGTGCTCCCCGTATTAGCTATTGGAGGGAAAACGCTGTGAAACTCTAAAGGCCTTGATTATTGGGCCAATGAAACATTATGCCCTAATCAGATGGAGCAAAGCTTCAGCAGGGTTAGTGAGCCACTTTCCAAGGGTACCAATGAAGCTCTCACCTGCTGTTTCAGATAAATGACTTTCATTTCACTGTTGGCTTGTGCTTGATAAGGTTATTAGATTGATTGCAGTTGTTTGCAATGCCCTGAAGGCCTTGAAGGCAAATAATGTGGTAGCATCCAGTGTCCTCCTAATACACTATTACTTTTCTAAGGAAGGTTCTTGTCATAATACCCTAGATATCAACAGAAAATATTCCACTTCTTATATATTAATTTTGCTCTGGAATAAGTAAATGTAACTCTCAGAATGCTAGTGAGGATATTACACTGATGTTTATTTGTGTGTCCTAATCTGTAGATAAACACCAGGGTCTCTTTTAATTCATGATTCCAAGTTTCCGGCCACAGCAGTACAAGTATCAAAACATCTATTCTCAATTCAGAGTTGAGATTTCTAATAAGAATTCCATTTTCTCCATAATCAAAAAAATAGCATCAGGAAAAGTCAACATCTAAAAATACAGATCATTGAAAAGTAGATCCTTCTGCCCTTAACAGAAACAAACTGTAAAATCTGAAGTTAAAATTATTCCTTGTACCAGCCTCCTGATTTACCCAGAGTTAACAGAAAAGTTATAGCAGTGCATGAAGCTCTGATGCTTTGATGGGTGTAGACACAGACATCCAGACCTGTCATTTCACACTGGGTGGAATACCAGTCATGGAAATCCCACAGGGAAAAATCATTTCTGAAGGTATCTGGTCTTATGGATTATAAAATTAAACTTTCTTATCATTGAACCTAAACCAAAATAAGCTTCCTATACAAAGACAATTTCTTCTTTTTATTTTATATATATTTTTTATTATACTTCAAGTTCTAGGGAGATATACCTAATGTAAATGCCGAGTTAACGGGCGCAGCACACCAACATGGCACATGTATACATACGTAACAAACCTGCACGTTGCGCACAAGGTTTCTTTCAAGAGTTAAGACTGCCTCCTGTCATCCCCCTTAACACACACACACACAGAGAGAGAATTGAGAGCATTAGTCCTTTTCTCCCTTACACTGATTTTTTTTTACTGTTATTTTCAGCCACTTTGTTAATGGTGGGGTTAAAGGGCAGGATAGACGTAACATCCACTTCACATACATGTTGCAACATCAGAGATGCTGGCTTTCATTAAAAACACCAGATCTAAGTTCCTTCTAAAATATATTTTTAAAAATCGGTACACTTGGCACTCTGGAAATGCTAAGATGTTATCACGAATGCTGGTAATTTGTTCTGAGTCAATTGAATATTATCTTCAATATAAACTATAATTTACTGGTCTGGTCACTGTTCCTATCTTACCTGTACATATTCAAAGTGAGTGATTTCTCATGTTTAGCAAATTGTTCTTTAGGTAATTTGTTCTTCAGGTTTTTTGTGCGAAAGTACAAAATAGTTTCCACACCAAACTTTCCAGTATTTGTTATTTTGAAGCTATATATTTTGGAGTAAACTTGGGTTTTGTGGCCATGTCAGGCTTGAGCAAGATAGCAAATTTATAAATTGAGTTCTCTAATCATAATCTCAATATATGAATTCTTACTGATTAAAATACTTTGCACCAGCAAAAAAAAAAATTTCACATATGTGTTTAGGAGGTAGTTAAATAACTCTATATAAAAATAAGTGCACTTTCCGCTCCTTTCTTCAGTGACTAGAAAACTTCCATACTTTTAAAATAATCAAATAATAATTTTAGAGAGCAACAGCCCTCAGCTCTTTGCTGGTGCTTATCACACTCCTTTCTTCACTCCACTCTTAGCTCTGCTTGTTCCTTCTTGTCTGGAAGATAATAAGAGAATGTGGGCGGGTCGGCCCTTCTGTGTAGTTCCCCTTTCCACATTTCCCCTCCAAAAAGTCAGCCAACCACACAACCAAGAAACAGTGCAACAAATCACAGACGGCATTCCCACAGCGCAGTGAGTGGCGCCTTCACCTGAGATTACGTGGTTTTCGGGTCAGTAACAAAATGCTGCTTCGCTTCATAGTAGAAAGGCAGCAAATTCTTCAAAAAAACCAAGGTCACAACCTCGACAAGGTCTCTCATTACCTTCCTCCTCTCATCTCTTTTTTCTCCACATTATCTCCTATAGTCGGCAGCAAAACACAGAAAACACACAGCAGACAGGACGGCCCGGTGCGGCGGCTCCTGCCTAGAACCCCAGCACTTTGGGAGGCCGAGGGGGGCGGATCAGGAGGTCAGGAGATCCAGACCATCCTGGTTAACACGGTGAAACCCCGTCTCTACTAAAAATACAAACAATTACCCGGGTGCGGTGGCGGCGCCTGTGGTCCCAGCTCCTCGGGAAGCTGAGGCAGGAGAATGGCGGGAACCCGGGGGCGGAGCTTGCAGGGAGCCAAGATGGCGCCGCTCACTCCAGCCTGGGCCACAGAGCGAGACTCCGCCTCAAAAAAAAAAAAAGAAAAAGAAAAAGGCCGGGCGCGGTGGCTCACGCCTGTAATCCCAGCACTGTGGGAGGCCGAGGCAGCGGATCACGAGGTCAGGAGATCGATCGAGACCATCCCGGCTAACACGGTGAAACCCCGTCTCTACTAAAAATACAAACAATTACCCGGGCGTGGTGGCGGCACCTGTGGTCCCAGCTACTCGGGAGGCTGAGGCGGGAGAATGGCGGGAACCCGGGGGCGGAGCTTGCAGTGAGCCGAGATCCCGCCACTCACTCCAGCCTGGGCGGCAGAGCCAGACTCCGTCTCAAAAAAAAAAAAAAAAAAAAAAAAGAATGGTTTGAAAGCGACTGATGTTTGTAAATAAATCCACAACAGGATCCAAGCTGAAGAGGTGAACACGTCAGCCTGGTGGGACAGTTCTCAGCATGTGGAAACACAGGTAAAGTCTAGCCTATGTTACATTGAAAACAATGCCAGTGCGTTCTTCCATGTTAAGGTTTTTTTTAAAGCTAAAGTGTGTTCCTTGCTGTGCTGACCGCAAGCAAGTTTTAAGAGTTTTGAAAGTCTGGCAAAAATAGAAAAAAAAAAAAACTGTAGCGGCATTGACTGCACAATGGAAGCCTTGGGCATGCACAAATTTTCAAAACAAAGGAAGGAAATCAGCCCTCTCTACAACGTGGTTAGGCTGATTTTTAAGAAATAAAATGTAAGAAATCAGAAAAGCAAATATTTGGCACCTATGTGTCCAATATCTGGCAATGTGCAGAGTAGAAGAGTGAAAGAAATAATGAAGAACAAAGTGGTTACTTCGCTTCAGAAGTTTACTATCTATAGTTAGAAACCAATATAAATATTTTGAGTATGTTTCAAAGAAAAAGCAAAAGCAGGCCGGGTGTGTTGGCTTGTACCTGTTATAATAACATTTTGGGAGGCCGAGGTGGGAAGGTTGCTTGAGCTCATGAGTTTGATATCAGCCTGAGAAATATAGTAAAACCTCATCTCTATAAAAAAAATTAAAAAGAGGCAGAGCAAAAACAAATATGAAAGAAAACATTAGAAATCAGAGCTTGGGCAAAGAGTTCAATGTGAGCAAAGCAGCTCTGCCTTGGGGGACCTCTGGAGCATCCCGGCTTCCTGTAGAGGTCCCACCACATGGCCCTTTCCCGTCACTGGGAAATCATGCCAGGATTTTCCCCCAAAATTCTCAACCTAATTTATTCAGCCAAAACGTATATATTTTTTGAATCCTTACTAACAGCAAGGCACTGTTCTACATAATGAAAATACGGCAATGATATAAAACAAAAATATTTATCCTCATGCAAATAACATTCCGGTGAGAAAAGACAGATCATTAGTAAAATGAATATGTAAAATGTATAATATGCCAGAAGGTAATAAGCGGCACAGAGAAAAATTAAGCATGGAAGGGAGCCAAGCAATGCTGGGAGTGGGTAGATGTGAAGATAGTTAAAATGCTCAAGGAGGGGGTAGGAGGCAGAAGAATGGCCTTTCTACATGTCCATATCCCTATATGGCAAAAGGGACTTGTTGATGTGATTAAGTTACAGATCGTGAGATGAGGAGATTATTCTGGATTACTCACGTTGGCCCAATGTCATCACAAGAGTACTTAAAAGCAAAAGAGGGAGGCAGGAGAGTCAGAGGCAAGAGGCATGACAGCTGGAGTCAGAATGATGCAGTTGCTGGCTGGAAGGGGGCCAGGAGCCAAGGGATGCAGGCATCCTCTCAAAGCTGGAGAAGGTAAGAAAGTGGTCTCTCTCCCCTAGAGAGAGTGTGTGTTCTTTTAGGCTACTAGATGTGTGCTAATTTATTACAGCAGTCACAGGAAACTTATACAGAAGTTCTCACTGAGAAGATGACATTTGAACAAAGATTCCAAGGAGGCGAGGGCACCAGCTATGCAGATATGTGGGGAAGAGCAGTCCAGGAAGAAAAGGCCAGCAAACAGCAGAGTGCATGCCTAGCCCAGGTGCATGAGGTAGAGAACACTGGGAATCACAAAGCTAACAGGAGACAGGTTGGAGAGAGGGACTGGGTGGGTCAACTCACACTCAGCCTCACTGGCTATTGTAAGGACTTTGGGTTATTCTGAGACACAGAGTATGGGAGAGTCCATGAATATTTATAGAAATTTTGAATGTTTACAAGACGAGTAAAAGTGGTATGCTAGTAAACCTATTGGTTGGCTGGGGGGGAAGCCCAGATTTGTAGAATTTGCTGATTTCCATTGTGTAAATATTTCTACTGATGGTTTGACAAACACTTCACAAAATTCCTGGGTACTAATTATCGGCTCCAGTAGAGCACTGCATGTATGACACCTCATTTGCCAATTCCACACTAGATTCTACTGGGGACAAGCAGTTTGAGAGGCAACTAGTGGCAGAAATAAGGAAGTCTTCAATAAAAATCAGCATTTACTTTTGACAGATGTGAGATTCTGGAACTTATTTCTCTTTATCTGCTCTGCCTGGTGATTAAATTATGATTTTAAAAGAAATGGTTTTAATTCCTTATCAGAATGCTGCCACCAAATAAATAAAATACATATTTTAACTGTATGCAATGTTCTCTGTATTATACTGTTGTCAACAAAAACATTATCAGGGGCCACCTCCATGAAAGGAGATATGTGATAGAAGCTGGAGTTGTTGGAATGAAAAAAAGTCAAATTTTACTTTGGATTAATCAGAGGGAAGAAAGTGGATGGATAGGAAAGGAGAAGCAGGCTTAGCCAAGTTGAAGAAAGAGGCTGAACTCAGGAGACAGTGGGAGAATAGGATCATAGTTTGAAGAGAGCTACGAGGCTGTTTAATCCAGGTGAGGATCATAATCCCAGGAGACCCAATCCCAAACACCATAACCCTGAATCTTGAAATCCTGAAAGATCAAAATTCCTAAAGTCTAAATTCTTTTCTAAATAGAGACAGGGAGAATTAGTCCATTCTCATGCTCCTAATAAAGACATACACGAGGCTGGGTAATTTATAAAAGAAAGAGGTTTAATTGACTCACAGTTCATCATGGCTGGGAAGGCTTCAGAAAACTTACAATCATGGTGAATGAGAAAAAGAAGCAAGGCACCTTCTTCACAAGGCAGCAGGAGGTGCTGAGCAAAGGGGGAAAAGTCTCTTATAAAACCATCAGATCTCACTCACTGTCATGAGAACAGCATGGGGGTCATTGCCCCCATGATTTAATTACCTCCCACTGGGTTCCTCCCACCACATGTAGGGATTATGGAAACTACAATTCAAGGTGAGATTTGGGTGGGGACACAGCCAAACCATATCATTCTGCCCCCGGCCCCTCCCAAATCTCATGTCCTTACATTTTAAAACATGATCAGTCCCCCAAAGTCTTAGCACATTCCAGCATTAACCCAAATGTCCAAGTCCAAAGTCTTATCTTAGACAAGGCAAGGCCCTTCTGCCTATGAACTTGTAAACTCAAAAGCAAGTTAGTTACTTCATAGATACAATGAGGATACAGGCGTTGGGTAAATACACCTGTTCCAAATGGGAGAAACTGGCCAAAATGAAGGGATGGCAGGCCCCATGTCAGTCCAAAATTCAATGGGTCAGTCAAATCTTGAGGCTCTGAAATGATCTCCTTTGACTTCATGTCTCACATCCAGGTCATGCTGAAGCAAGAAGTGGGTTCTCAAGGCCTTGGGCAGCTCCACCCCTGTTGCTTTGCAGGGTACAGGCCCCTCTTGACTGCTTTCACAGGCTGGTGCTGTCTGTGGCTTTTCCAGGCATATGGTGCAAGCTGTCAGTGGATCTACCATTCTCAAGTCTGGAGGATGGTGGCCCTCTTCTCTCAGCTCCACTAGGCAGTGCCCCAGTGGGGACTCTGTGGGGGCTCTGACCCCACATTTCCCTTCTGTACTCACTGCCCTAGCAGAGGTTCCCCATGAGGGCTCTGTCCCTGTCACAAATTTCTGCCTGAACACCCAGGCATTTCCATGCATCCTCTGAAATCTAGGCATAGATTCCCAAACCTCAATTCTTGACTTCTGTGCACCCAGAGGCCCAACACCTCATGTAAGCTGCCAAGGCTTGGGGCTTGTACCCTCTGAAGCCATGTCCTGAGCTGTATGTTGGCCCTTTTAGCCATGATTGGGACACAGGGCACCAAGTCCTGAGACTGCATAGAGCAGCAAGGTCCTGCACCAGGCCCATGAAACCATTTTTTCCTCCTAGGCGTCCTGGCCTGTGATGGTTTGGGCTGCCGTGAAGGTCTCTGACATGCCCTGAAGACATTTTCCCATTGTCTTGGTGATTAACATTCAGCTCCTTGTTACTTATGCAAATTTCTGCAGCCAGCTTGAATTTCTCTCCAGAAAATGGGTTTTTCTTTTCTATCTCATCGTCAAGCTGCAAAATTTTTAAAACTTTTATGCTTTGCTTCCTCTTGAATGCTTTGCTACTTAGGAATTTCTTCCACCAGATACCCTAAACCACCTCTCTCAAGTTCGAAGTTCCACAGATTTCTAGGGCAGGGGCAAAATGCCATCAGTCTTTTTGCATAGCAAGAGTCACCTTTACTCCAGTTCCCAACAAGTTCCTAATCTCCATCTGAGACCACCTCAGCTTGGACTTCATTGTCTATGTCACTATCAGCATTTTCATCAAAACCATTCAGCAAGTTTCTAGGAAGTTCCAAACTTTCCCACATTTCTTTTTTCTTCTTCTGAACCCCCAAGCTGTTCAACCTCTGCCTGTTACCCAGTTCCAAAGTCACTTCCACATTTTTGGGTATCCTTATAGCAACACCCCACTACCTCAGTACCAATTTACTGTATCAGTCCATTCTCATGCAGCTAATAAAGACATACCCAAGCTTGGGTAATTTATAAAGGAAAGAGGTTTAATTGACTCACAATTCATCATGGCTGGCGAGGTCTCAGGAAACTTACAATCATGGCAGAATGCGAAGGGGAAGCAAGTCACCTTCACAAGGCAGCAGGAAGGAGAAGTGCAAGCAAAGGGGGAAAAGCTACTTCTAAAACCATCAGATCTTTTGAGAACTCACTATCATGAGAACAGCATGGGGGTAACTGCCTCCATGATTAATTACCTCCCAGATTGATTACCTCCCACTGGATCCCCATCATGGTATGTGAGGATTATGGAAACTACAATTCAAGATGAGATCTGGTTGGGGACACAGCCAGACCATATCACTGGGTCTCGCTTTATTGCCCCAGCTGGTTTCAAACTCCTGGGCTCAAGTGATCCTCCAGCCTTGGCCTCCCAAAGTGCTGGGATTACAGGCATGAGCCACTGTGCCCAGTCCTAAAGTCTAAATTCTTAACATGTAAAATCCAGAAAATCACAGTCACAGGATAGTTGTACCACATTAGTTGCATCGTGTTAGATATAACTGTTGCTTTGTCTTCTCTTTATTTGGAAATTATATATGGTTTGAGGGGTCCATATGGGTGCCAAATCTACAAGGGGTGGACTTGTGGACTTAATTTCAGGTGTCAACTTGACTGTATTAAGGAATCCCTGGAAAGCTGGGAAAGCATTATTTTGGGTACGTTTGTGAGGGTTTTCTCAGAAGAGATCAGTGTGTGGGTCTGAGCGGACTAGGTGGGTAAGATCTGCTGTCAATGTTTTGAATGTCTTGAATATCACAGAAGAAGTGAACATGAAAGTAAAAAATGCACAAAATCTTGTCTGCTGAAGTATGTGATCATGCACAAAGCACCTCTACATGTAGCACCTTGCTTGCCTTCACAAAATGCCTTTCATCAGATAATAAAAAGAGTTCAACAAGTTCAGTGGCCTTCTGAGCCAGACACCTCCTGGCACAGAGCTTTCTCCAGAGCTACAAGACATATTAAATCATGAACTAGTCTTGATTAGGGATTTGATGTCAAAAAGATGAACGTATTTATTCACTACTAAGTCTAACATAACAAAACGGTGCATGTTTCACTTTGGCTAAAGAATGGCACTTTCAAAACTGCCCCCAGTGGGTTTTTTTTTAATCAACCTTCTATAGTTTATGCCCCCCTTGGATTACAAAATTCTATAATTTAATCTGCGTGTTTATGGTTTAATAACTGGATAAGTGACGTACTTTATAAAAACTTACCTGAAGATTTGATGGGCTTTGCAGAAGAAAATAGATTTCAATTGGATCCCCAAATTCTAATGACAAGTTTTTAATTAGGTGTGATCAAGGCTTCTAAAAGTGAACTGCAAGTTGTTACCAGTAAAGTTTGTATCTTCCATTCAACCCAGTTCATTTGCCAGAAAATTCAGGTGAGTGGATTGGCCAGGCCATATGGCAATGATGAAAATTTTAGTTTAAAAATGTATCATTGGCCGGGCGCGGTGGCTCAAGCCTGTAATCCCAGCACTTTGGGAGGCCGAGGTGGGCGGATCACAAGGTCAGGAGATCGAGACCACAGTGAAACCCCGGCTCTACTAAAAATACAAAAAATTAGCAGGCGCCTGTAGTCCCAGCTACTCAGGAGGCTGAGGCAGGAGAATGGCGTGAACCCAGGAGGCGGAGCTTGCAGTGAGCCGAGATCGCGCCACTGCACTCCAGCCTGGGCAACAGTGTGAGACTCCGTCTAAAAAAAAAAAAAAAAAAAAAAAAAATGTATCATTTGTCTGTATTGGCATTCCTTCCACCTGATAAAATTCCAGGAGCTTTTGATAAATTAAAACCACAATCGCCTGAAGAAACCAGAAAAATTACGGACTGATTTGGAAATAATGATGTGCAAGGAAGGATAAGAAATCATCTAGGCAACGGTGTTGCTGTTCAATCAAGAGTATTGTTTCTGCCAAATGTGTGGCCTGTATACAAGGGCCTGCAAAATGGATTTCCACATACTCAAAACAATAGAGAAGAATGGCATAGAAGATTGGAAAATGTAATAAGAAATGCTCATGTCAGTGTGTATCAAATTATAGAGAATTTCAAAAAGAGCAGTGCCACATAGAAAATGAATGTGAACTTATTTTATGAGGAGAGTCAAATCCTAAAAACAAAAAAGGCAACTATTCATTGTGATGCAAGACTTCAAAATATAGTTAATGATCATGAAAGTCAGCCAGCAATTATGAACTCTGCAATTTCCCATAATCTATCCTTGTAATATACTCTTTATATGTCAATTTTCTTTTTAGTTGTTTCTTTTTCCATTTTTTCCACTATTTTAAATTGTTGGCATTATTTTTTACAACTTGCTATGCTATGTATTTCATCTTCGTATCATTTCCAATACTGGAGGTATAAATTTTGCAAAGACTTTTAGAGAGTTCTAATTTGTTTTATGGGGCTTTTTTTCTTTTCTTTTTTTTTTTTTTTTTTTTTTTCACATTTGACTCCACAGGAGTGCATTACCACAACACGGACTTTGTGTGTAAGCATTGTACATGTACATAAAAGTATTAGGGCTTCCTCAATAAATGAGGAGATATCCTTTTTGCACATTGGTGTCTGGGAAAGAGAACATTTCTCAGGATCTCAGCTCTTTGACTGCATATTGGATGGTGACCCTTCCCAGCTTTCGATGAATGTGGTCAAAAGACATAGGTTGTCTGTTACAGCATTTCAGATGACCTCAGTTATAAAGCTGAGTGCACTCAGTTACCAACCATGCTTTTATACATTTTGCTTTTTGACCCATCTCTGGATGAGTACAACTCATCTGCTCATTACCATTGTACCTTTAAGACTCTCATTAGTATACCTGAGTGTTTATGCTTGCAAATATATGTACGTTACTATTGCCTATTGATTGTGTAAAGTGGCCTAGGAAGTGTTCTGTTGTGTTTGTATACGTTTCTCAAATAAATCCCATCTGAAAAATATAAATAAATGCTTTTTTGTTTGTTTGTTTGTTTGTTTGTTTAGACGGAGTCTCACTCTGTCACCCAGGCTGGTGTGATCTCATCTCACTGTAACCTCCACCTCCTGGGTTCAGGCAACTCTCCTGCCACAGCCTCCTGAGTAGCTGGGATGACAGGCACCCACCACCATGCTCAGCTAATTTTTGTATTTTTAGTAGAGATGGGATTTTGCCATGTTGGCCAGGCTGGTCTTGAACTCCTAACCTCAGGTGATCTGCCTGCCTAATAAATGTTTTTTAAAGAATGTGTTAATAACTTTTTTCCAGAATTGTATTTTCAGAATTTTGTTTCTTGAGAATTGTAATTTTCAGGATTTTAGACTGTAGAGATTTAGATCTTTTGGGACTTCAACATTTGGGATTATCATGCTCAGGATTGTGTCTTTCTGGGCTGTGGCCCAAACCCGTGTGGTCCAACACTCTATTTCACACGAGAGGAAAGCAAACCATGTGCACAGATGCAACGAAGGCTTAAATAGGTGTCATGTATAGGTTATATCCCAGGAAAACATGATTAAGATGATACATAGCGACCTTTTTCTCAGTGAAAAAGATCCACATTGCTTTTCTTGTGTGGAACTAAACACAATTTCTGAATCAATGTAAGTGAATGCAAATCAGCATGTTCACTCAACTGATGCTCCTTTATTAATGGGGATAGAAGGGAGGTGATTGGAAGAGATGATGGCCCGGGACCCAGGACCTGGGGAAGCTGCAGTGGGTGAAGGGGAAAAACAGAGGAGCAGGGGCTGGAGAAGGAGTGGGGAGTCATTGACTACCCTCCTTGCTCCTGGCATCTGGTGTTTGGAGCCCAGAGGTCTTCTCTAGGGCCTCGGAGAAGCTTCCACGTCTGTCCATTTCTCTTTCCCACCCCTGCTTGTATCACAAAGAAATTATTGACAACTGAGTTCCTGACTAGGTGGCGGGATTTTAGGGACCCTTCACCTTGTCCGAACTTCATATGGCCAGGCCACATGGCAATGATGAAAATTTTAGTTTAAAAATGTATGACACTTTAGAAATGCATTGAGATAAGTTTAAACACTGTTTACTTTTAATTGGTGTGCTTTCTTTCATCTCACGGTAATAAGCTGTGGTTTACTTTATCGGCTGAATACTCACTATGCAGTCCTTTGTAAAATTTTGAAGGTCTGCAGTAATGTGATTATTGAGCTTTGACAGAATACACAGAAGATCCCAGGAACCACAAACCAATCCATCCAGTATGCAGCATCTAAAGTGTTTGCAAAAAAAAAAAAAAAAAACACCACTGAACAATTGACTCGTAGCAAAGCTATTAGGTTAGTGCAAAAGTAATTGTGGTTTTGCCATTGAAAGTAATGAAAATAATTGAAAGAATAGGTGTTCTAGTGTTCTAGCTGGACACTCTACAATGCGTGCCACAACCATGGATCAATGATGTACTGAAAACCTAAACCAACTTAGGATCACTGCTGTGCATTATTCCCATGGCGTCATAATGTGGCAAACTGAAACTAAGCACCTGTAACAAGGAATTTTCAGAGGGAATGAAAACATATTCGTTAAAGCAAACAAAACTGGCAATTTTCAATTTGCTCAAATTGAACTATTCACATACTTTGTATGCTTCTCTACAAAATCCAGAACTTTTGATAGAATCACCCTTAGGTGAAACTCTAAAGTGGACAGCGTCTGATCAATAGGCCACAACTCCTTTTCCCGTCTGTATCACAGACCGTGTGTGTGAATCCATCAAGTGATCTAATACAATTTGGCTGGTTGGAAAAGGTCTCTTTAAAGAACTAACACTCAGGCTGGGATCTAGAACAAAGCACTGTAAACTTGAATGTGCAAATGAATCACCTGGGGACCTTGTCAACATGCAGATTCTGATTCATGGGATCTAGGGTGGTGCCTGAGTTCTAGCAAGCTCCCAGGGATGCTTAATGTGACTGCCTGGGGCACCAGTTACAATAGCAAGAATATAAGCAGATACGAGTCAACAAAGCAGGAGTGAACGCATCATGGCCCAGGCAGCCCTGGACCAGGCCAGCTCAGGGATCTGAGAAAAGAGTAACTGGACTGAGGTGTATCAGTGCTGCCATGAGAGGTGAGGCTGAGAAGGTGGACAAGATCTAGGTCAATGTGTTAAATTCCTACTAAATGCAAGGCCAGGCTCTGCATAAACAGAAATAAGGCAAACCTAGTCCTTGCATCTTTAGAGCTTGCGGTCTAGCAGAATTACCTCATGGGTAGAAAATCATTAGAGATTTTTAAACGAAGGAGAGACATGATCTAATTGAAATTTTTGAAGAACCTCTCTGAATGTGCCATAGAGAAGGTATTGGAGAGGCAAAACGTTGGAAAGAGGAGTATATGTTTGCAGACCAGGTGAAAGATGGGGATGACAGAAGTGGATTATTTTAGCACATGCTTTGAAGGGGAAATAACAGGACTTGGTTGCAAGTTGTGATGGTAGGGGGTGGCAGGAAGAAGACAGCATCAAGGATGATGATGCTTTCTGGAAGAAGCAAATGGGTAAATGGAGATAATTTTTATGAAGAATGGTAAGGCTGAAGAAGAAATAAACTAACAAAAGGGAAATGATTGAGGAAGCAACATACATTTGGAGGCAGAACTCAAGAGTTGCGAGTTCTGATTTTAGGAATGCCTGTGAAAATTCCAGTGGAGATTTCAAGATGGCAGGTGCACATAATGTTTTGGAGCTTGGGAGGAGAGTCTGTAGGAGTCATATGCATATAAATGGTATCTAAAGCCATAGGAATTAATAAAACCTTGTCTAGAGTCTGTGTAGGCAGAGGTGTCCAATCTTTTGGCTTCCCTGGGTTGCATTGGAAGAAGAAGAATTGTCTTGGGCCACACATAAAATATACTAACATTAACAATAGCTGATGCGCTTTAAAAAATCATTTAAAAATCTTATAGTGTTTGAAGAATGTTTACAAATTTGTGTTGGGCTGCATTCAAAGCTGTCCTGGGCCACATGTGGCCCACAGGCCACGGGTTGGACAAGCTTAGTATGAAATAAGAACAGAAGAGGACCCAGGATTTAGGAACTTCAACATTTAAAGTTTGGGCAAAGAGTTTGGAGCTGATAAGCAAATAGTTCAAGCTAGAGGAAGAGGTCAGAGGTCTACTCTACTGAATGTTCCTGAGACCCCACTGGACTTATATATTACATAATATGTACAATATATGTTACTTGGGTGATGGATACCCTAATAGCTTTGAACTGACCACTCTGCATGGAACAAAATTGCACCTGTATCCCATAAGTTTTATATAAACAAAAGTAAATAAATAGAAGGAAGGAAGAGAGAAAGAGAGGGAAGGAAGGGAGAAAGACGGAAGGAAGGAAGAAAGAAAGAAAGGAAAGGAAGGGAAGGAAGGAAGGAAGGAAAGAAGGAAGGAGAAAGAAGGAAGGAAGGAAGAAAAAGAGAGAGAGGGAGGGAGAGTATTTGTGAAGTTTATGAATCACCAATTCTGGGGGCACTAAATTGTGTCCCCTCAGATTCCTGTGTTGAAGAACTGATCCCCACTACCTCAGAGGGGACTGATTTAGAGAAGGTCTTCAAAAAGGTAAGTGAGGTCAAATAAAGCCATATGGGTGGCTAAACCAATATGGCAGGTGTCCATCTAAAAAGAGATTGAGACAAAGGCAACACATCCTGAGGACACAGCAGGAAGGGAGCCATCTGCAAGGCAGCAGTTCTCAGAAGAAGGCAAACCTGCTGACATTCCATCCTGGATTTCCAGTCTTCAGAGCTGTGAGAAGATAAACCACTCAACCTGTGGCAGCTTGTGAGGGAAGCCCCTAGCAGTCTTATACGGTGACCTTAGCACAGGCAGTCTAATAGGCTTGGTGAAAGTGAAAGCCAAACTGACTTGAATAAAGAGTGAAAGGAAAATGAGCAAGAGGAGACAGTAAGTGTGGAAAATCCTTGAGGAATATTTGCCAAGAAAGGAGGAGATGGCTTGATAGCTAGAAAGACACACAGAGTCAAAGGTAAGGTTTCTCCAAGATAGAAGATTTTTTAAATGAAAAATTTATGTTAAAATGCTGACAGAAGGCATCAAGAAGGAGAGAGATTGAAGATGCAGATGACAAAGGGAAAAGCAATTAACAGAATCCATGAAAAGTCAGGAAAAGAAGGGAGATTATTAGAGGGATGTCCTTTTACAGTAAGAGGAATACTTCCTCCACTGCCCCAGGATTTAAAAAGCTTATAAATGACAGATAACATTCCACCTAATTATGGAGCTTTACACTTTTCAATAAATTTTGTTGTATATGATACAGTCACCCTGTGAATTCAGTGAGACAGACAGTTATCCACATTTTACATAAAAAGAAAGAAAAGGCAGAAAAGAAGTGATTTGCTTGAAGTCACACAGAAACGGCTGGTAGAACCATGCACTGTGTAGATGGCAGGGCTCCTGACTTCTCATTTCACACCAAAAATGTAGACAGAATTAGATATAATGACAGTTATTATATTTTTAAACCTTTCAAATAAGAATATCCTTAGATTTTCATTAACAGAGCACAAAGCACGTGATTAGCATCTGAAAATGTTTTATTACATGAACACTAAACACCAGAAGAGGTTTCCATTTTCCTGTGTATTTGAAGGAATTAAACAGCCCTCAGTCACACAGTTGGAGGAAACTCAAACAAGGGAAGGTTCGTTTGAAGTGATGAAATTAGCATGATGAAGTTTACAATACAAAGATTTTTGTTTCAAGACTCTGAGGTTTGGTAGGGAGGAAGGGGGAAAGGCAGATGACACCAAATAAGAAGCCTGGTTGGAGAGGGGATGAGAAGCATCAATTAGAAAGCTCTTCAAATTCAAACGGACAATTCAAACCATCCTAGACTAGACTCCAATCGGGAAAGACTCTGCAGGAAATGATCTCTTACTCCCACGAGATGGCTAACATGATTTAGGTAAAAAGCTTTTAGTTTTATGGCTGGGGAGGTAGCAATAAAGAAAATGAACTTCCTGCCAATGATTCTTTTTCAAGCCCTGCCAATTCCTGTGTCTGGGGAAGCTATAAAGAATGTCCAGCCTCATGTCAAAAGAATTGCCACAGATCTCCAGCTTGCCTGCATTCAAGCATCCAAACATCCCTAAGCCTGTGCCCAGGCCAGCCTGGAACTGAGAATCCAGGAGAGTCTTTTCTGTTGTGCTGCTGCAGTTTCACTATCTACTTGTTAGCATAACCAGGGCCACCAGCAATAGATGCTAGAGAAATACACAGAGCAAAAATCAACAGCTGATGAAAAGCAGAATCTTTTCTTTTTGGCAGCAATACCAATAGCATGAAGCACGTCCCTTTCGGAGCTTCCCAAACCACTTCAAAAGCGAGTTTTCTGGTGTGGATCAAGAAAGCTAGGCAAATTGCCCCTGAGTGCATAGCCACTGGCCAAGATATTGATGAGTGTAGGCAGCTCAGGACCCATCCTCAGCCCTGGTGCTGTCTTTCTCAGAGCTCTGTTTAATTCCATCAGGCACGGGCAGCATTTGGAGAAAGCTGCGTTGATTTTTGTGATCTTCAGCCAGCAAAGAGGTAGCCGGTTCCATAGCCTCCCAGCACCGTCCTCCTCCTGCCCTGCCCCTTCATGACCTGCCTGGGCTCACTGGACCCAGACTTGCCTTTTGCCCCCATCAAAACCTCACTGTCCTGTGTGTCTGTTTCCCTTTGCTACACACACTAACTAATTTGGTGAACCTATTGAGTGAACTTCTTTATACTCATGGTCTAAAGGGCACTGAACACTAAAGAGTTTGCTAGAGATTGTCAAAATTAATTCTGTCTTCTTCCAACTGGACCAAGGCTTCTTTGAGTTAGCGAAACTCTGAGAAATCTGAGTTGATTTTTCATAGTATCTCTTTCTATTCTTTAGGGGCTTTTTTGTTTGTTTTTTTACTTATCATGGAGATTTTCCTTAATTTAACCCAAAAGATATACCCGTATGACATCTGAGCTAATATGAAAGCGGTAGCAGGACAAAATTTGAAGCCAGCCTTTCAGAGCCCCACGAAGTACTTGAAGTTTATCAGTAAGCCCCTCCCCCATACTTCCCACCATGTGCCACATTCCATCTCCATTTTAAGCCATGAAGCTTCCAGTGGCATCTCCTCCTGTGAAACCTCCAGTTTGGAGATAAATTATTGATGACTAATGACTTAGAAGAAACTAAGAAAGGATCCTCTAGTGGAGACACAGCATAGAAATGGTGGTCTAGGGTGAGACGGAACTGACTCCAATCCCAGTGCTGCCTGCGTGGTTCTGGCTTCTCTTCCTCTGTAGTCTTGTTTACTCCTCTCTAATTTGTGACTAATAACATATACATCAGACTATTGTGAGGGCTGAGTGTAACGATATTCCACATCGTTGCATGTATCCAGTACTTAACATAGTACCAAGAACAAAGCATGTATCAGTAAGCATGAATAGCCTTCCCAGTGCACACCTGCAAACAGTGGATTTCTGGCCGGTGACAGGCAATGGTTCCCAGCGGTCCTACAGGCCATGGTTTAACTTACCACTAGCCCATCAGTAAGTTTGCTCAGACCACATCACGACTCTTTTGCAAGCCTGGAGCTTGGTAAAAAAAACAAGGGGGAAAATAATCAACGTCCCTAAGGCAGATGCTGACAGATTTACCTCATAACATAATTTTCTCACCAGACTTGTTTCCTGAATGTCCATTTCAATTTTAATTCTGCAAAGAAAATAAAGTTGGTAATAATGAAGGTGATTAAGATGATATTTGTCCAGGGAATGAACCTCCCCACAACACACCTAAGAAAGAGATATATATACAGAAAACAAAGCACAGTAAAATACCACTTCACTACTATCTGGAGATTTTCCCCAAACACAGAGAAAGCTCTACGGAGCTGAGCTTAAGCCAGAAGAACTCTATTATTTATATGGTCTAATGCCAAAACAGGCCAGAGACCCCTTTCACCTACTTCTCTTTAATCCCAAACCCATGTCTTGGTTTAATCTAAGAAAGAGCCAAACGCCCAGCAGGCGCCAGGGTAGAGAAAAGCAGCCAGCCAGAGAGTGGCCTCCGTGCCAGGGGAGTGTGTCTGAGCTTTGTTTTATTTTTCTTATTTGTCTGTAGTTGTGTGATTAGTAGAAGAGAGTAGATATGAAGTCTACTGACACAGGATTGGTCTTCAGGTGTGTCTTACCAAGCATTTGGGGGAACAGAGGGGTTCCACAAATAAGCAAGCAATGATCAGACTTTCTTCTAAAAGGAGCAGCCACAAGCTACCTTAACTCTCCATCTTGCCCATAAATCTTCACCTAGAGTTAGGAAAATTTCACCATTAGCTGTGGCCCATAAAAGATCCTTCAGCTTTTGACCAACCACAGAGGTCCATCTCCATGAAGAGAAAGTGAAAGGGAGGTATGGGCAGAAGCTGTGAGCTTTCTGTCCTCTGTAGGCCCCCTGCTGTGTCCTCTACTTCTTGTACAAGATGACCTCTAAGTGATGTTTTCTGACTGACCATGCCAGGACTGATCCTCATCTCACTATGGAAATGAAAGGTTTCAAGGAATTTGTTGCCTGAAATGTGGTGCCCTAATTACATATTAATAAAGCTAATATCCAGAAAAAAAGGCAGATTTCAAAAGAATGGCTGTTAGCATTCTCAGGGACCTAGAAAGTACATATTGTAGAACAATGGTAAATAGGTCTTGGAATCAGGTAGACTTTAATTCAAACCCCAGCTATGCCACTTACTAACTTACGTGACATTGGGAAAGCCTCTCAAATTTAGTTGTGCAAAATCAGAATAACGTAAGTAGCCAACAAATAGGGTTTAATGGAGGTAATAATGAAGGTGATCAAAATGATAAAATTAAATAACAAATATAAAGTGCTTAGCATTAGCATTTAATAAATTTTATTGTGTGATTTCAAAGCACATGCTTTTACCTACAGTGCTATAAAGCTGCACGCGATAGTCAAAGCTCACAGAAGCTTTAGTCAGAGCTAATAGAAGCCTTGTGTATGTAATTATTTAAAAACTCTGTAAATATACATAATAGAGTAGGAATGAGAAAATCTTTAGAGGAAATATTCAAGTATGCTTGGTTTTTAGCAAATCCAGATAGACGGTTTTGGCAACAATCAAGTCATAGTTTTAAGTCATGTTATTGGAGCTAGAATTTTATTCAAGGGGCAACTGATTTGATTAGATAAGATGCTGTGAGCTGCATATTTGCATCAACAAATGCACATATTGAAACTCTAACAGTTGAATGGCATTAGAAGGAGGACCTTGGGGAGGTAACTTGGTTTCGATGAGGATGGAGTTCCCACGATGGGGTTAACATCCTAGTAAAAAGAGAAGGAGACTAGAGGCCTCTTCTCTCAGCCATGTGAAGATACAACAAGAACACCTGCAAACCAGCAAGAGGGGCCTTCACCAGACACTGGCTCTGCTGGCACAGATTTTAATCTTTGACTTCCCAGAACTGTGAGAAACAAGTATGCGCTGTTTAAGCCACTCAGTCTACAGTTGTTTGTAACAGCAGCCTGAGCAGACAAACGCATAGGTGTCCTTTTATTTTCAGAATTCGGTTTAGCTGTAATCGCCTACCATCCTGAGATGCTGTTTCCTGCCTCCTCCCTCGAAATATAAGCTCTGGGACTATAGCTTCATGGACAAATTCTGAAGAATTTGTCTCTGCTCCTGTGGGATGCTAACCTAACCAATCAAGGAATGTTTGCTCAGTGGAATGAAACATCTAAATGCAGCTCGCCAGCCAATATCTGCAGAGCACACCTCATGGGTTCTAGCTGGCTTGGATTTCTGAGACTACTTCATCCTATTCATCAGACTGTGGACTAAGATTCAGCCAGGAGGCCCAGATTCTAGCATCAGTTTTGCCCTTGGGATACAAATGCACTGAACACAAAACCCTGAATATTTGGTCATTACTCTGGCAACTGTCCTCTCTCCCTGTGCCAATTGCCAATCAACCCAACTCCCAGGCAGTCTTGGCAGTTATGTCTGCTTCGCCTGCTGTAGCAGCCAATGGCTTAGTAAGTCAGAACATAGAACTGCTAGTTCCCAGTCCAGGATTTCCTCTTAACTCGTCCATGTATATATTAAACAACTAGGCTTGCTTTTAAAATTCTTTTTCATTTAGCCTCTTCTTAGAACTTGTCATTTTGAGAATCCTGACCTGCCACTATTCCATAATCTTTCTGAAAGTGACACAGCAAGTACGATGCATGCACAGTGCTAACTGCAGCTGATTTCATTTTTCCATCATCTAAAAAGCACATAAGGTAATTTGTAAACCAGCAGTAAAATCTATAAAGAATGCTGATTTGTTTTCTGCACTTTCCAACTCAGAGCTTCAATTTATTTCCTCACCATAAAAAAACCATTACTTTTTTAAACAATCATAGTTAGTATATTTTATAAATATTTTAATTTTTTAAAAGTCCAACTTGCAAATTGGAGTGTAAATAGCTTTCTTAAAATGGAAGGAAATGTGTTAGACCCAGTTTGCTGATTGATGATTTCCCTGTGCTTCAAAGCAGACGATTTCACAGTCATTGGGTATATAATGTAATGAGGTTTTTTTTTTTTTTTTTTTTTCTTTTTTTTTTTTTTGAGACGGAGTCTCGCTCTGTCACCCGGGCTGGAGTGCAGTGGCCGGATCTCAGCTCACTGCAAGCTCCGCCTCCGGGTTCACGCCATTCTCCTGCCTCAGCCTCCCGAGTAGCTGGGACTACAGGCGCCGCCACCTCGCCCGGCTATATTTTTGTATCTTTTAGTAGAGACGGGGTTTCACCGTGTTAGCCAGGATGGTCTCTATCTCCTGACCTCGTGATCCGCCCGTCTTGGCCTCCCAAAGTGCTGGGATTACAGGCTTGAGCCACGGCGCCTGGCCATGTAATGAGTTTTTATAAAGCAATTGATATCACTAAAAATATAATTATAATAAATAAAATTATAGGGAAAAGGAAATCATTCGGACAATGCCAAATTTTTTAACTAACTCGTTGCTAAAAGATTACGTTTCTACATGAAAAATTTTACACATTCTTTCTATAAGATAAACCTGATAACACCTTGAAAACTTAATGGTTATGGAAAAGGAACTATGGTGATATTTTTTGGAAAATGTGTTCTTAAGTTAGCTGTGTCATGTTATTAGAAGGGAAACAGCACCACCTTGTGTACAAACAAAGAAAGTGAATGAATTTTTAGGGCCCGGTTCAGTGGCTCAGGCCTAAAATCCCAGCACCTTGGGAGACTTGGGCAGAGGGTAACTTGAGCCCAAGAGCTCAAGACCAGCATGGGCAACACAGTGACAAGCCCATCTTTACCAAAAATTTGCTGGGCTTGGTGGCTTATACCTCAGGTCCCAGCTACTTGGAAGGCTGAGGTGGGAGGATCACTTAAGCCCAGGAGGTGAAGACTGCAGTGAGTGTGATCATACCACTGCATTCCAGCCTGGGTGACACAGCAAGACCCTATCTCAAAAAAAATATGTTTATGTAGCACTTTCTACAAGGAATATAGTATCATGTTTGTATTTAAACAACATCAGGGCCAGCATGGTGGCTTACACCTGTAATCTCAGCTCTTCAGAAGGCGGAAGGCAGGAGGATCACTTGAAGCCAAGAGCTGGAAGACCAGCCTGGGCAGCATAATGAAACCCACATCTCTACAATAATAATAACAATAATAATAGTAATAAAAAGCTAGGCATGCTGGCACACACCTGTAGACCTAGCTACTGTGGAGGCTGAGTGGGAGGATCGCTTTGAGCCCAGGAGTTTGATTGTATTGTGTATTGTGAGCTATGACTGAGCCACTCCATCCAGACAACACGGCAAGACCCAGTCTCTAAACAAAATAAAGGGACATCAGAGCATTGCTTGTAGAGATTTACAAATGATCCCAAAATGTCTTCAGGGAAATAACTCAACTAAATATAGCTATATGGACTCTTCCTAAATTCCAAATTTGGGTGGGAAAAATAAATGAGAAGACTTCTTGAAATGTATCAAGACTCAGAAAGACAACAAAAACTTTCTTTAGGCAGTATCAAGAATGTTCATTAATCCATTTCTAGTTTATGATACAATAATCTAAAGAGGAAATCCCAGCAACAAGAGGCCAAAGGAAAGGGAAAATAAATGACAGCAATGACCATACTTTCTATATACCTCCAACCTCTTCTCTACCACCACTCAGCAAGACCCACAGCCAACCACTGCTTTCTCTTGTGGACTTACCCTCTACTCTGTGAACATATGAACCAGAGAACCCTGAGAAGTCCCTGGGTCCCTTCCAGGGGCTCTGCAAGGTCAAAACTCTTTCATAAAAATACACAGGTTTTGTTTACCTTTTCCACTTTCATGCTCTCACAAGTATAACTGGAGTTTCCCCAGAGGCTTCCTGACATGGGACGTCACAAGAAATTAAATGGAGAAGCAGAAAGGAGAACCAAGTTTTCTTCTATTCAACCAGACATTAAAGGCATACATAAAAATATAAAACAATGTCACCATTCTCACCAACTTTACTGCTTAAAAATGACAATTTTAAATAAAAATGTGATTTATGTAAACATATAAGTATATTATTTTATTATTTTTTAACTTCTCAGTTTTCATATTTAATATGATAAATATAGATAGATATAATCCAAATAAATAAAAACTCTTTGGGGTCCTTAATAACTTTTAGAAATGTAAAGTGGTCCTGAAACCAAGAAGTTTGAGGACTGATGCTCTAAACCTCAGATTCTTTGATGTAGCTTCCACCCAGGTCATTTCTTAAATACTTCATCCATCATTTCCCATGTCCCTCACCCTGTCCTTGCTGTAAAATTCCATTTTCCTACTCTGGCCCTCCCAGTTATGAGAAAATTCCCAGGTTGTAGACATGATTTACTAAACCTTTCTTAACAGCTTTACGATGATAACATGACATCTAAAAATTGTATAAATTTAAGGTAACTTAAAGTTTTGATATCTCAAGCAAATCAGCATATTTATTCTCTCTCCACATTCACCATCGTGTGTGTGTTGACACTAATTTATGATCTAGTCCTTTAGCAGAACATTGTTCCATGTTGTACATTGTATCTCCAGAAATTATTATAACTTGAACTTTGTACAATTTAATCAACATCACCCCATTTCCCCTCCCCGAGCCCCCGGCAACCACTGTCCTATCCTCTGTTTTTATGAATTTGACTGTTGTAGGTTCCACATGTAGGTGAGATCACGAAGTATTTGTCTCTGGGTCTTGTAATTTTGCTTGGTGCGATATCCTCCAGCTCCATCCACGTTTTCACAGATAGCAGGATTTCCTTCTTTTTTTAAGGTCAAATGATATTTCATTTCATATATACATGCCACATTTTCTTTACCCATTCATCTGTTCCTCTGCCAAAGGATATTTAGGTTATTTTCATATTTTGGTCATTGTGTGTAATGCTGCAATGAACAGGGGAGTACAGGTACCTCTCTAAGATTCTTCTGTCAGTTTCACTGGATGCATATCCAGAAGTGAAATTGTTGGATTATGTGGTAGTTCTTTTTTTTATTTTTGAAACAGGTCTCACTCTTCATCCAGGGTAAAGTCCAATGGCAAGATGATAGCTCACTGCAGCCTTGAACTCCTGGGCTCAAGCGATCCTCCTACCTCAGCCTCCCAAGTAACTGGGACTATAGGTGTACAATACCATGTCTGGCTAATTTTAAATTTTTTTCAGAGATAGGGTCTTGCTATGTTGCCCAGGCTGGTCTGGAGCTCCTGGCCTTCTGCCTTGGCTTCCCCAAATGCTGGGGTTACAGGTGTGAGCCACCACACCAGGCCAGTGCTATTTTCAATTGTCTTTGGAGGAACCTCAATACTGTTTTCCGTGTTTTACTAATTTGCATTCCCATCAATAGTGTACAAGGGTTTCCTTTTCTCCACATTCTCACCAACACGTATCTTTTGTCTTTTTGATAATAGCCATTTTAACAGGTGTGAAATGATATCTCATTGTGGTTTTGACTCACATTTCTCTGAAGTTTAGAGATGTTGAGCACATTTTCATATACCTGTTAGCCATTTGAATTTCTTCTTTTGAGATGTATTTATTTAGGTTCTTTGCCTTAAAATGAAATTAGGTTATTTGTATTTTTAGTATTGATGTGTATACTGCTTATAAGAGATATGGTTTACAAATATTTTCCCCATTTCATAGGTTGCCTTATCATTTCACTAGTTGTTTTCTTTGCTGTGCAGAAGCTTTTTAGTTCGATGTAATTCATTCATCTATTTTGCCTTTGTTGCCTGCCCTTTTGGCATCATATCTAAACAAATTATTGCTAAGACCAACGTCAAGATTTTTTTTCCTGTCTTCTTCTAGGAGTTTTATGGTTTCAGGCATTACATTTAAATGTTTAATCCATTTTGAGTTAATTTTTATGTATGGTGTGAGCTAGGGATCCAGTTTCATTCTTTTGCATGTGGACATCCAGCTTTCCTAACACCATTTGTTCAAGAGCATATCCTTTCTCCATTGCGTCTCCTTGTCACCCTCCAGGGTGATCAATTGCTGCAAATGTGTGGGTTATATCTAGGTTTTCTATTTTGTTCCACTGGTTTATGTGTCTGTTTTTATGCCAGTGCCACAGTGTTTTTCTTTCTACATCTTTGTAATGCAATTTGAAGTCAGGAAGTGCGATACCTGCAGCTTTGTTCTTGCTCAAAATTGCTTTGGCTATTCAGGGTTTTTTTTTGCGATTCTATATGAATTTTAGGATTATTTTTTCTATTTCTGTGACAGACACCATTGGGATTTTAATATGGATTACATTAAATGTGTAGACTGCTTTGAGTAATATGGACATTTTAATAAAACAGTGCTAATTCTTTCAATCCATGGGTGGTCTTTCAATTTACTTAGGTTTAAATTTCCATCATCAATCTTTCGTAATTTGTACTATATAAGTCTTTCATTTCTTTGGTTAATTCCGAAGTAGTTTATTTGATAGATTTTAAATTTCCCTTTCAGACAATTCATTGTTAGTGTTTAGAAATAGCAATGATTTTTATATGTCGATTATGTATCCTACAACTTTAGTAAATTTATTATGTAGTCAGTCCTTCATATCCATGGGTTCTGCAACCATGAACTCAACCAACTGTGAACCAAAATTGTACATATTTTCCATCTGTGGTGGTTTGAGTCCACAGATGTGAACCCATGGAGACATAGGCCAACTGTGCATGATTTTATGTGAGGAAGTTGATCACCACAGATTTTGTTATCTGAGGAGGCCCTGAAACAAATCCCCAGCAGGTATAAAAGACTGACTGTATTATCTCTAACCATTTTCTGTGGAGTCTTTAGAGTTTTCAATGTATAATAATCTTGTCTTCTGTTAACAGAGATAACTACATCTTTCCTTTCAATTTTGTTGCCTTTTATTTCTCTTGTCTGATTGCTCTGGGTAGCATTTCCAGTACTATGTTGAATAGGAGTGGTGAGAGTAGGCATTCTTGTTTTGTTCCAGATATTAAAGAAAAAGCTTTCAGTTTTTCCCCATTGATTATAATATTAGATATAGGTTTTTCATATACAGCCTTTATTGTGTTGAGGTAAATTTCTTCTATACCTATTTTGTTGAGAGTTTTATCATGAAAGTATGTTGAATTTTGTCAAATGTGTTTTCTGCATCTATTGGAATGTCATTTTTGTCTTTCATTCTGTTATATCACATTATCAATTTTTACACATTGAACCATCCTTGTATCCCATAGATAAATTCCAATTCATCGTAGTGGATGACCTTTTCAATGTGCTTTTGAATTCAGTTTGCTAGTCAGTATTTTATTGAGAATTTTTGCATCTATATTCATTAAGGATACTGGTCTGTAATTATTTTTTCTTGTGTTGTCTTTGTCTAGCTTTTAAGTCTTGGTAACATCGGACTCATGACATGAGTTTGGGAGTATTCTCTCTTCTATTTTTTCTAAAGAGTTTAAGAAGTTTTGGTGTTAGTCCTTCTTTGAATGATTGGCAAAAGTTGCCCATGAAAGCATCTGCACCTGGGCTTTTCTTTGTTGGGAAATTTTTGATTACGATTAAATCTCTTTTCTTGCTTTTGGTCTGTTCTATTTCTTTTTTGTTCCATCTTGGTAGATTGTATCTTTCTAAGAATTTATCCATTTCTTCTAGGTTATCCAATTTGTTGGCATATAATTGCTTAATTGTCTTTTATAATCATTTGTATTCCTGTACATTTGTTATAATGTCTCCATTTTCATTTCTGAATATATTTACTTGAGTCTCTCTTTTGTTCTTAGTGTAGCTAAAGGTTTGTTATTTTTGTTTGTATTTCCAAAAATTCAACTCTAGCTTTGTTGATTTTTCTACTGTTTTTTATTTTATAGTTATTTTATTTATATTCTAATCTTTATTATTTACTTCATTATGCTAACTTTGGGTTTAGTTAGTTCTTCTTTTTCTAATTGCTTATCTTCATTATTCTAATTGTAAAGTTAGGTTGTTTGATTGAGATCTTTCTTATTTTTCAAAGTGATAATTATCACTACAACATTTCCCTCTTAGCACTTCTTTTGCTGTATCCCGTAAGTTTTGTTGACTTCTATTTTCATTTTTGTTTGTCTCGAGATATTTTTAAAATTCCCTTTTGATTTCTTCTTTTACTCAATGGTTGTTCAAGGGTGCATTGTTTAGTTTCTGCATTTTTGTAAATGTTTCTGTTTTCTTTGTTATTAATTTCTAATTTTATTCCATTGTGGTCTGAGAGGATACTTGGCATTATATCAAACTTCTTAAATTTGTAGGATGCCTTATGACCTAAGATTTCATCTATCTCAGAGAATGTTCTGTGTGCACTTGAGAAGAATGTATATTCTGCTGCTGTTGGATGGAAAGTTCTGTATATGTCAGTGTTTAATCTACCTTGTTGTTCAAGTCAGCTGTTTCCTCTTTTTATTCCTGCCTAGATGTTCTATCCATTATTGAATTTGGAGTACTGAAGTTGGCTGCTATTATTTTATTGTTACTGATTTCTCCCCTTAGCTTTGTTGATATTAACTTTTTATATTTAGGTGTTCTAATGTTGGTTGGATATATATTTACAATCTTCCTGTTGAACTTTTATCATTATATAAGACCTTCTTAGTCTCCAGTGACAGTTTTTGATTTCAAGTCTATTCTTTCCGATCTAAGTATAGACACTCTTGATCTTTGTGGTTACCACGTGCACAGAGCATCTTTTCCCATCCCTTCACTTTAAGCCTGTATGTATCTTTATATCCAAAGTGACTCCCTTATAAAAACGTACTGATGAGTATCTTTTATGCATTGTGCCACTCTGTGTCTTTTAGATAGTTTATTCCCTTCACATGTAAAGTCATTGTTGATAGGTAAGGAGTGACTGTTGCATTTTGTTAATTGTTTTCCAGATGTTTTGCAGTTCCTTTTTTTTTTTTCCCTCTCTTGCTGTCTCCTTTTGTGGTTTGGTTTCATTTATTTTTCTTCACATTTTGTGTATCTCCTATAAATTTTTCATTTGTGGTTGCAAATTAACATCTTCTATAAAAAGCTGTCTTAATGTTATCAGCTTTTTTTGGTATCATTTTCTCTGTCTTCCCTCCTCAGACATATTTGCAAATACTCTGTTTTTCAAGACATGAGTAAATAGGGCTCTGGTTAGAGTTATCAATAGGAAAAAAAAATCCTCTGAGTCTTTTGATAAGTTAGAAAATAATGATAGACTGTGGTAGAATGTCATGTATTTCAATTTCTGTCATCTGTGTTACTCTGCAATACATTTTCTATGTGTATTAGTCAATGTTATATATTTATAAGGTAAATCCATAAAGCATACATTCCAGAATGTCCTAACTTAGGTCCTTAAGAGATATGCTCCTTATAGCCTTCTTGGCACTCCTGAAGTGTTAAATATTTCAATTGAAGAAGGTTGCATATGGTTTCTGAGATGAAGTCTAGACAGGTTAGGATTATTTTTTGTTCCCTTTGCCCACACAGCACCCACTGTCCCCTCCCTTTGTTATTAGCCATTATCTGATACCCCAGACAAAGCCACCTTCTGTCCTTCAGTTTTGGGGTGGGGGGCTGATTTCACCCCCAGTTTCAGGAATAAGCACAGGACAGCTACTAACAAGTGTGTTGTTCACTCAAGGAAGAAACCCAGCTAAGGGAGGAAGGGGGGCTGAAATGTAGCCTGTGTGCTCTTCTCCAAACCACATGCCCCGATACAGGGCTGCATCTAACTGGAGAAAGGGGAGCCATTTTCTAATACTTGCAAAGGCACTATGTGGACAGTGGAAACCCTGGATGAGCTCATGACACAGGCCCAGCCAATGAATATACTTCAAATCCTGGCACAGATCAGACTACAGATGGACATGAACTCCAAGCCTCACACCCAAAGTCAATCTCTAGTCTCTTACTGAAACTATTAGAAATGTTTCTGTTTTTGCTTTATTCTGGGGCTGTGGAACTAAGGAAATGTAAACTGAGGAGTGATGATGGCCACATTGCAGCAAAAAGGGAAAACTTGTCTGAGAATAAAGTCAATGGGGAAGAAAAAAGCAAGGAAGCTGAGAGGAGCCAAGTCCTGAGTCCCTACGCTCAGCCATTCTGAAGCTACACCCTGGATTTTTCCATTATATGAGTCCACAAATTAATTTTTTTTTTTTGGCTTAGACCAGTGTGAGTTTGAATTCTATTATTTATAAGCAAAGGCGTCCTACCATATTATCTTAGCAGAATTTTCATAAACAAGATATATATTGATCAACAAAATTCCCAAATGTTTCAAGTTCACTCCAAAGAGTGAGGGGAAAAAAGAAAGAAGCAAGAGAAAATGGTTACTTATCATCTATAGTAGTCAAGAAAGCTACAGAAGCATCAAGCAAAAGCAGCAGAAGTTAGCTTTGTACTCACACAAACCCTGCTCTGAAGTACTCTGCCTAGTGGCCCACAGCAGAAGCTACATATATAAAAAGATAGCTACACTTCTGAAAAGATAGAAAAGGAATTACCACTTACCCTGGGAACCCTAACAGGGGAATATGTCCCATTGGTTTGAGGTAGTTAAGTCCATTTTCAAAGCTGTAGTAATTCCGAAAACAAGAACATACTTATTTTACTTTGATCACACAATGCCTAGTTATATTAAAAGCAAAGAGACATTCAATAAATACCTTTTACGGGACTAAAAACAGACAACTTAGGAGAGAATTAACTATCAATGCATTATTTTCAAAGGTAAAGAAAAAAGAAATTATTCTGAATACACAAAACTATTTATCAAATATCATGGTAAATTATCATTATATACTAGGTTACTTAATAAATTTCCAGAGATGATTGGAAACAGTTTCCACAGAAGATTTTGTTTCACCCCAAGAAGAAGTTTCACAAAAAGTTAGTTACCTATCTCCATTGTTACTAGTGCCAACTAATCCTATCATTCTGAGTCAAATTAAAAATAACGTCCACACTTTTCTCCAGTGAGATCACAGAGAATGCCTAAGTGGAATGTGTTTTAATGTGAGGGGATAATTGGTTTACATTTTTCACTGAAAATAATAAATTCCAGACAACTTAAGTAAATAGGAATTCAATGAAAGGATATTGAATTGTTCACACAATCATTGACAATGCTGGAGAAGCAAGGTAAGAACTGAGGGAAACTCCGCACAGCCAAGTTCATCCTACAGCAGCAGATCTTGGGACGTCACCACTAGGATGTTGCCATTTGACACTCGTCACCATGTAGCTGGGCTCTGCTGAACCTAGGCACCTGCTGCCACATTCCTGGACCTGGGTCTCTGCTCAGTTGCTCAGAATCATCTCTGATTCTTTCAGGTCTTTTGCATCATTTCATCAGGTTCCAAGTTCTAATAAAGACACCTTAGTTGACTGGGCCTAGATATATGCCCACACTTGATTGGCCAAGAAACTGGAGAAAGGATCATGCACTCCCTTTCAGCTTTTGTAATGGAAGGTGAGGCCTGCCCTCATATGTCGCTTGGGGTTCAAAAAACTAGTAAGGGTGTTTTGTTGAAATGAAACCCAAAACTATAGCTATCCATTTATAGCACCTTATTAGTACAGGAAGAAACCATGAGACAAAATGTATAAAAGTGCATGGGAGGTCTAAACATATGAGGGGGTTTCTGAGGAGAGAAAGATCATATTTGATTGGTGCTGTGGTTTCCCGGTGCCTCCTCCGAGATTCAGCATTGGCAACGTGACCGTGTTGAGGTGAGGCCTACAGGAAGTGATGAGGCCATCAGGACTCCTACCTCAGGAGCAGGTTTAGGAGCCCTCATGAAACGGCTTCATCCCTCTTGCCCTCCCGTCTTCCACCATGTGAGGACACAGTGTTCCTTGACTTTGGAGGATGCAGCACCAAGACACCATCCTGAAAGGAGAGAACAGCCCTTACCAGACATCGGACCTGCCAGCGCCTTGATCTTGGACTTCCTAGTCTCCAGAACTGTGAGGGATAAATGTCTGGTTTTCATAAATTGCATAGGCTGTGTTATTTTGTTGTAAGAGCATAAATTGACTAAGAAAATTGGGGATTAGAAAAAGCTATATGAAGCAGCATTTGAGAAGGACCTGATAGATTAGATCCCTACAAACAGAAATAGAGAGATGGTTTCAGATCACCCAGGTGAAGGGAATAACATAGCCATGTTCAGTCTGAATGCAAAATGGAGATAGTGAAAAAGTATATAGGATTCCACCACCAGTGGGAGGACAGAACTGCAGTGTGGCAGCAATCTGTAAATTTAAATGTGTATCACTCATTCACATTTATTTAGAGTCTAGTGTGTTCTACGCTCTGAAATCAAGCAAAGAAAATCCGATTTGAGTAAGTCCAAGACTTTGCCTTTGTGATAGTCAAAATAACGACTCCATAAAGATGTTCGAGTCCCTGGAATCTATGACCATGTTACTTTACTTGGGGCAAAAGGGACTTTGGAGATGTGATTAACCCTTGATTTAGGGGGATTATCCTTGATTGTCTTGGGGGCCAATCTAATTACATGTGTCTATAAAATCAGAGACTCTTTCCTAACTGTGGTCAGAAGGTGACATGACTACAGAACAGTGGTCACAGCTGTCCCACATCACTGGCTTTGAAGATGAAGGGATGGTCCCATGATCTAAGGAATGGGTACTGCATCTAAAAGTTGGAAAAGGCAAGGAAATGGATTCTCTCTAGAGCCTCCAGAAAGCAATACAGCCCTGACAACACCTTGACTTAAGCCCAGTAAGACCATGGTCAGAGGTTTGCCCTACAGAACTATAGAATCATAAGTCTTTGATGTAAGCCACAAAGTTGTGGTAATTTGTTATGGCAGCAATAGAAAATTAATTTTAAGGAGTTTATTATTTGGAAGATAGGCAGACCAGAAAATCCAAATTATAATATAATTCGATTAAAACTTGTGGAGATTTGGGCCAGGTGTTTTAGAAAATAATTGAGTATTAACAAGACTAACAGAAGAAATTGTCTAAAATTTACACACTAAGTACATCATATTTTTCTAATGATCACGTTGATAGAACAACTTAGAATCCATGGTTTTGACAAACCAAGAGGGGTGTGTGTGTGTGTGTGTGTGTGTGTGTGTATTATATGGAATAGCCCCATGGGCACGGGCAGCCCTGGGCCACAGGGTGGCACTGCACTAGCAGCCCGCCAGCACCCCACCTCACCCGCCTACCCTGAGCTGACTTGTCTGCTAAATAAACCTGTCAACCTGTCTGGTTTAACTTAGAAGGGCCTGGACACAACAAGCCTGAGGGCTGTGACTGGGGGAGGAGAGAGCACAGACAGAGCTCCTCCTCCTTCCACCACTGCCCACCAACTGAAAACCACCAACTGAAGTTTGCTTAGATTCTCAGCCTACACATTGTTTTCAGGAAAACTCATGCAATACTTTGGCCCCCACTCCAATCTCTTGAATAAAATATTCTACGAGTCTGCTTTTTGACCTGCAACTTATCTTACTAAATTCCAGGAAGCTCATGTAAGAGAAAATCACCATGTAATACAAGATTTTCAGTGTGATCATCATTGCTACTTTTGACTAGAAATTACCCAGTAAATGTACTGTGAACTGCTTTGTGACTATGCTGATTTATTTAGTCTTTCTGATCCTTGGTGTGATTGTCTCAAACATATGAGTATCACCAATTTTATAAAGTTGCTCTTAAAATTAAATGAGAGAAAAATAATCCTCCTTCTCCATATAGTGAACACTTACAAAATTATAGGCATTGTGTCCAGGTTTTTACATACTTACCTGATAGAAGTCTCCTAACAACCCTCTCTATTCAATTACAAGCATTTTGTCATGATTTTTACACATGTACCTTATGGAAGCCTCGTAACAATCACATCTTTTATAGATGAGCAAACTGAGGCACAGACGAGTTAAAAACACATTCACCGTCAAATCATAATGAGTGATGGAACTGGGATTCAAATCCAGTTTTCTCTGATGCCAGAAATGGTACAATTTAACGAGGACCAAGTTACGCCCAGAATATGGAGGGATCAAAACACGTGGATTCCCTTTCCTACCCCATCATGTGTGAATTTCAATGGCTTTCACTGCCTCGGAGCAATCCTAAACTCCCTCCCAGGTTGCCTTGTAGTGGCCCCCTTATTCATGGGGATGATTAGGAATCTGCATTTTTGGACCACAAGCATCTAGAAAGAGTTGTGTTGATCAAGAAATAAAATTTTCTAGGCCATAAGTTGCTGTGAATTGTCTAGCTTCTCTGCAAAAAAATAAAAGGGCTATTCCATGTAAAAAAATCACAGGCTCCACTGAATTTGTGCAGAAAGACTTAGAACTGTACTGCAGGAGCATGTTATGACAGCTGCCCGGAAGACCAGCCGAAACACACAAAGCAGGAGCACTTCCAGTGGCCAGGTGTGGTAGTTCTTGCCTGTCATCCCTGCAGTGTGGGAGGCCAAGGCAGGTGAGTCACTTGAGGCCAGGGGTTTGAGACCAACCTGGGCAACACAGTGAGACCTTGTCCCTACAAAAAATCATTTTTTATTATTAAAATCAAGAAGAGTACCTCTAACTCCCTGCCGTTGCTTTAGGATAGAGAGCTCTGGTCTAGAATTCAAGATACGAAGTTGTGAGCCCCAGTGTGGCTACTTAAGTTTAAATACAAGAGCTGTCAGACATTTCCTCTACAGCAATGAAATCTGTAGCATCCGTTATGTATTTTGAAAACTTTGTTTTCAGTCAGCCTCTGGGAGGAAGAAGAGGGCCCAGAACCGGGCATTGGGGTAGGGAGGGGAAAGAAACCGGCTGGATGCAGCAGAGAAAGAAGAAGGGTGGGGACGTGAGACAGAGCCAGTCCTCCTTGGGGAGCCTGGGCCTAGGAAAGTGAACTGGGGGAAGAAGGGAGGCGCCCCAGGCTGTGAATGCCCCTCGGGGAACCCTGGTTCAGCAACGGCCGGAGGAGCTCCTGAGGCCGAGCGGTATCTGTGGCCTCCTACCTTTGGGCTCTTCTGGTCGCCAGGGCGCTGCCAGTCACGGCTCCAGAATAGGACTGGGTGGGCACCAACGCAGTGGAGCCTGGCGCTACTCCCACCTGCACCTCATGGATCTCAGAGCTGCAGGAAGGCTCTGCCCACCGCACCCCAGCTGGCCCCGCTGGGGGCTGACATGGGACCAGCGTGTTCTGGGCGTCTCTGCTCCTCTCTGCTGGGGCCTGTGCCTTTGCTGGCCGCCCACTCACAGATGTCAGAGCCACAGGATGGCCCCGCAGAACCCCCCGCCGGCCCTGCCAGGGGCTGGCTTTGGTGCACATGCGACAGGTCAGCGTGGTCCCCATGGGGCACCTCCGCTCTTCTCGGGCAGCTCGGGCCTTCGCTTGCCCCCACGGCTGCAGAGCTAGCACCTGCCGCCTCTCCCCAGCAAAGGCAACCAAATGCCACCACCTTGAGGCACCCACTGAAGGCACTAACTGAAGGCCACCCACTGAAGGCCGGTTGCCAACCAGCTCGCGTCCAGCTTAAGGAAGAACCAGTCAGGCTTTGAGTTCCCTCCGCGCGCTGCCGCTGCGTTTGTGATGTGGGAGTCCAGGCACCGACTCACAAAGCCGCGCCCCCAGCGACCCCGCCCCACCTTTCATTTATTGGTAGCTGGTAGCAACTTTCAGGTTTCCTCACTGAGAATTATGAATATGAATTATGATGAAATTGCTGTATCCTAATGTACCTCATGCACTATCTGACAGTCAAACACCCCCCTTCCCCCATGGCCTCTGAGCTTTCTGGAAACTAGAAAGAAGACACATTTCTGCAGGTGCTTTCAGAAAAAAATATTGCCATGACCTAAGGTTACTCTGTGATGTAAAGTCATATTTCATATGTCAGCACATACTCATATTTATATTCATAATTCAAAATGCACGTATTCGATCAGATTCACAGGACTAACAAAGGAAATTTTCTAAAATTTATACACTCAGTACATTATATTTTTCTAATGATCACTTTGATAGAGCAACTTAGAATCTATGGTTTCAACAAATGAAGAGGCTGATGTAAAAAAAAACCACCACCTAACACAAGATTTTCCATATGATCATCATTGCTACTTTTCACTAGCACTTATCCAGTCAATATATTGTGAACTGCTTTGTGACTATGGTGATTTATTTAAACTTACTGATCGTTTGTTTATCTCAAAAATATGAATAATACCAATTTTATAAACTTGTTCTAAAAATTAAATGAGAGAAAAATAATCTTCCTTCTCCATATATTGATCAATTACAAAATTAATGGCATTGTGTCTAGATTTTTACACACTTACCTTATTGAAGCCTCATCACAATCCCGTCTTTTAAATTACAGGCATTATTCCCAGATTTTTACACACTTACCTTATGCAAGCCTCATAACAACCCTATCTTTTATAGATGAGCAAACTGAGGCTCAGACGAGTTAAAAACACATTTACCATCACGTCATAATGAGTGATGGGACTGGATTCCAATCCAGTTCTCTCTGACACCAAAGGTGGTGCAACGTAATGAAGACCAAGTTATATCCAGCACATGCAGGGATCAAACCATGTGGACTCCCTTTCACTACCCTCTTACAAGTGAATTTCAGTGGTTTCCAGTGCCTCAGAACAATCCTAAACTCGCTCCCAGGTTACCTTGCAATGGATCACTTCTTGGGGATGATTAGGAATCTGCATTTTTGGACCACGAGCATCATAAAGAGTTGTGTTCATCAAGAAATAAAATTTCCTAGGCCTTAAGTTACTGTGAATTGTCTAGCTTCTCTGCAAAAAATAAAGGGGCTAGTCTCTTTATTTTTTATTATTTCACTATTCACAATAGCCTAGAATCAACCTAAGTGTCCTAGAAGAGTGGGTTTAATCTGGGGATTACTGATGTTTTCACTGTGGTCAGTGTGGTAGATTATATTACCATTCTCCCATTATCTGGTCTTCCTGCTGCAGTGGCCCTATCTCCTAGAAGATTATACATTTCTGTCCTATTGAAGGAAGGGTCAGATTTAGACATGTGACCTGTTCGGCCAGTGAAATGTAAGTAGAAGTGGCATGTGTAACTTGTAAGCAGAAAATTTCCCTTTTCAAGGATCTGGGAGCCATCACTTTCCAATGTAATCCTCCAGAAAGATAACACCTTATTTCCCAGTCTCCATGAGAGAGTAAGAGCCTAATCTTGCTCCAAGTTGTAAAAATTACCTTATATCATAAAGATAAAAGGAAGTTTATTTTTCCTTTTAGAAAAGACAGTTAGCAAAAACAGGTGGCCTCTGATTGCCCCCTTACCCTCACTTTCAAAACTACCACTGCCCTTTGTATCAGGGGAGTTGAGTTCAGAATAGGTTCTGGCCTCTCTCCCCTGTTGCAATAGCTTGAGTAATATCTTCCTTACTTGTTTAACTTTTTCCAGTGCAATTTTTTCTTTGACTCTTTCCTCCCTCTCTAAAACTTACATTGAAATTTTAGTAGGATTTTCAAGGCAGCCAAACTTGACCTTGAATATATAAAAGAACCCTTTAGGATTAAAAAACCCATGTTCTCTTCCATAAGTTATTTCTTCAGATTATTGCCTTATTAAAAGTTTCTAGGTCTTATTTTTGCATTGAAAAGGAGAATGATGATTTTTAAATAAGTTCCTACTCACTTTCAATTTCTACTATCACAGTTTTATTGCTTTTCATGGCAATAGATTCCTCTGGTTCAACAAGAAGGCCAGAACAAGGAAATACAGAAACATCTCAATATATCTCAAAAAGTTATTTAACATGGACAGTGCCGTTTAATATTTTTAACATCCCTATCAAATGGATGCTATTATTATCCCCCTTTTACAGGATATTAAAACTTACATACTGTAAGTAACCAGTTGAAAGTCATATAGCATGGAAGATACAATAAGCATACAAAGAAGCAATGGCATTAGAAGTGGAGGAGAGTGAAGGATTAAAAGGCTAAACTTAGTCTGGTTAAGAGAAAAAGAAAACTGGGAGGTGGCAAACTTGTTGGAAAAGGGAAGGATTGGGGCAGAATAAGGTAGTGTAGATCTCTCCAGTTATTATGTCCCTATGAACACATCTGTATGAACAACTATCCACATATGAAATTACCTTTACAAGAGCCAATGAACCCTGAATACATGAGTGAGTCTATGAAGCCCCTTTGGACTGCAAAGATCAGTAAAACCATCCTTGGACAGTAAGGGAACCAATACTCTGTGATTGTGATACTCCTCCCCCAGGACATTATGGTATTATATGCAGAAAGTCCTCCTGAACTCACAGTTTTTACACTGAATAAAGTGCGCAGAAGTTGAATATTTTTTTTCCACCATACTGAGTCCCTTCATAGTAGACTCACTCCTGCAGCGGCCCACAAGCAGCACCATGAGTGTCAACAGAGTTGATCCACCTGAGGCATGCTAGGGACATAGAGAGGGGTTGGGTTAGCAATACCCATTATGTGAAACTTAGCAGTGGCTAGCCATTCCTACCAGAGGAAACATTACACCAGAGAGGTGGTTTATGGGCACCACGCTGTGGGAAACATGATACACACACTGTCCAGATTTGATGGCCTGACTTGTTCTCCCCCACAGCCAAGAGCCTTTCTGTGGCTCACCCATGGGCCCATCCAGTTACATTGAATCAGTGGTGAAGTTCCATTGCAAGACTTATGTCTAACGTTTGCTTTGGGCACCTCCTAATGATAAAATGGAATATAATGGAAATCCATACAGAATTTCTAAACAAACCCATGGAGAAATAGTCAAAAACAAACCCAGACTGAGAAGACTGAAATAAATATTTAATTCATCAATGTGTAGACAGATATACATCTACGAAAAATAAGAATAGCTTAGGAAAAACTACCTCACCAAATGGAGAAAACAAGGTGTCAGCAACTGAACCTAAAGACATGTAAATGAATGCTGTGGCAAGACAAGAAATTTCAAATAGCTGTTTTTAAAAAACATCTGTGGACTTCAACACAGTACAGAGAAACAATAGGGAAATTTATAAGAAATTCAACAAAGAATTTAAAGGGAAAAAATCAAATGGATGCCAGCCTTAGTGAAAGAGTGAGACTCTGTCTCAATAAAAAAGAAGAAGAAAGTTCATGACCTGATGGTTTTCACTGACAAATTCTACAAAACATTTTTAAAACATGCACAAATTATTTACAAAAAAATGAAAAAGACCCCAAATAGCCAAATAAATCTTAAGCAACAAGAGCAATGCTAGAGGTATTACACTATCTAATTTCAAAATATATTACAAAGCTATCCTAACTAAAACAGCATGGTATTGGCATAAAAACAGGCATATAGACCAGTGGAACAGAAATAGAGAGCCCAGGCATAAATCCACACATTTACAGGCAACTTATTTTTGACAAAGGTACAAACATACAATAGGGAAAAACAGTCTTTTCAATAAATGGTGCTGGGAAAAGTGAATAGCCACATACAAAAGAATGAAAGTAGACCCCTATCTCTCATCATATACAAAAATCAACTCAAAATAAATTAAACATTTAAATGTAAGACCCCAAACTATGAAACTAGTAGAAGAAAACATAGGTGAAATGTTATATGTCATTTGTCTGGACAAGGACTTTTTAGAAAAGACATCAAAAGACATGCACAAAAAAAAAGCAAAAATAAACAAATGGGATTACACCAAATAAAAACTTCTGCACTGCACAGGAAACAATCACCAAAGTGAAGAGACAACCTACAAAATGGGAGAAAATATCTGCAAACTATTCACTTGATAAGGGGTTAATATCCCAAATTTATAGAAAACTCAAACAACTCAATAGCAAAAATACAAATAATTGGATTAGAAAATAGTCAAGAGAGCTGAATAGACATTTCTCCAAATAAGACATAAAAATCACCAACAAGTATATGAAAAAATGCTCATCATCACTAATAATCAGAGAAATGCGAGTCAAACCCACAGTGCGATATCATCTCACCCTGCTTAGAATGCCTTTTACGAAAAAGTCAAAAAATAACAAATGCTGGCAAGGATGTGAAAAAAGGGGAATGTTCATACACTGTTGGTGGAAATGTAAATTAGAGCAATTGTTATGGAAAACAATATAACTTTTAAAAACAGTAAAAATAGACTGACCACATAATCCAGCAATCCCACTACTGGGTATACATTCAAAGAAAATTAAATCAGTATGTCAAAGAGATTTCTGCACTCTCATGTTTATTACAGCACTATTCACAATAGCCTAGAATCAACCTAAGTGTCCATCAATGAATGAATGAATACAGAAAATGTGACATATTTGCTGTATTTGGCCATTCTTGCATTGCTATAAAGAAATAACTGAGATTGGGTGATTTATAAGAAAAGAGACTTAATTGGCTCCTGGTTCTGTGGGCTGTACAGGAAGCATAGTGCCAACATCTGCTTCTGGGGAGGCCTCTGGAAGCTTGAGAACTCGTTCACTATCATGAGGACAGCACCAAGCCATAAGGGATCCACCTCCATGACCCAAACACCTCCTGCCAGGCCCCATCTCTAACAGTGGGGATTACAATATAACATGAGATATGGGTGAGGACAAATATCCAAACTATATCATGTGCACATTTGACCATAAAAAAAGGATAAAATTGTGTCACTTGTGACAACATGAATGAGCATAGAGGACATTGTGGTAAGTGAAATAAGCTAACCACAGAAAGACAAATAGCACATGATCTCATTAATATGTGAAATCTAAAAACACTGATCTAATAGAAATAGAGAGCAGAAGAGTGGTTTCCGGACTGGGAAAGATAGGGAGGAGAGGTTTTAACAATGTGTCATGCATCAAAATACCACATTGTACCCCATCAACATGTGAAATTACCATGTGTCTACTTGAAAAAAAAAAATAGAAAAAAGAAAATGGAAGAATCAAGATACTGGGGCACTCGAAGAGACAGAAGAGAAAGTGAATTGGCAGTAAGGAAGAGAGTCTGAAAGAGCAGGTCACAGAGTGGAACATTAGAGTTTATAACATTAGAAATCAATTTTTAAGTTATTGAAAAGTTAAGTTTACAGCCATGAAAGTGAGTAGCTCAACTGAAGTGGAAGTAAAAGTCAATGAAAGATTAAATTAGAAAATATATTACTTGGCATTTAGTAGTTACTTCAGAAATATTAATAAATCTTAAGAAAAGTAAGAACACCAAAGCATTCATAGTGGGCCATTATCATTATACAAATTTATGTGGTAATATTTTATTCTTTCTAGTGAAGGAAGTAATTCAACAGTCTTGATTACAGGTTGGAAAATGATTTCTCCAGCTGTTACCCACTGACCACATTCATTGTATTTGAATTGCTTGAGCAACTTGTTTCAGGAGAAAATGGAAATCTCAGCCTTGTCTAGAATAACCTGGGTTATCTGTTTCTATAGGATCTCTGTGACTTTTGTTTTCTTTGTTATTTGTAATTCTGTTAGTTGTAGATTACTGATAGTAATGCAAATACTCTCTATAGATATGCAAATGATTGATTTTGGTGGAAGTATAATTAATTTTCCTTTTTCCACCTTCCATCAAGAAGTCAGTTTTGAACCTATCAAGCAAATTTATTTCAGTGTTCCTTAGTACCTAGGTATGTGTGGCTCTTTTAATTTTCCATAAAACTCATTATAACATCTTACTGGCTCCCTCATTAAATAAATGAGTTAAACAAAAATCTTAGACAAGTGTTCATTTTATATTTGTAAGTCATAATTTACCCTATTTTAAGCAATTTTCCTTTAACATTCTTAAAAATACAGATTCCTATGTCCCATGCTAGACGTACTGAATCAAAATCTCAGGCGTAAGGCACAAGAATTTGCATTGTTAGTAAGCTTTTCAAGTGATTTTTAGGTATACTAAATTGTATTAATCATTACCATTCTATTACTCATTCATTTTTTTATTTTTATGTATTTTTTTTTTATTTTTTTGAGACAGAGTCTCGCTTTGTCGCCCAGGCTGGAGTTTAGTGGCCGGATCTCAGCTCACTGCAAGCTCCGCCTCCCGGGTTCCCACCATTCTCCTGCCTCAGTCTCCCGAGTAGCTGGGACTACAAGCACTGCCACCACGCCCGGCTAATTTTTTGTATTTTTAGTAGAGACCGGGTTTCACCGTGTTAGTCAGGGTGGTCTCGATCTCCTGACCTCGTGATCCGCCCACCTTGGCCTCCCAACATAATATTTAATTAAATTGCATAACTACAAGAACAAGAACAAACGGTGTAAATATATTTAGGAATGAACACAGGTTCCTCTTAGAAAATATACAATTTCTGTAACGGAAAGAGAAATGTACAGGCATTAAAAGTAACTCAAAGGCTTTCAGTTTGCAGTGGACATCAGTCAGTAAGTTGTACAGGGGTACCAGAAAGTGCTGACTGCAAATCAATTAAATGGAGGTCAGTTAAGGCAGCATCCCCTGTATCTTAATTTGTAAAGTGAATGTTCTCAAACTGGGTTCACCTTTGCTGTAAAGGACTAGATGATAAATATTTTAGGCTTTGCAAACCATACGGTCTCTACAGCAACCATTCAGCTCTACCATTGTAGCAGGAAAGCACCATAGATCCATGGATGTGCTCCAATAAAACTTTATTTATTAAAACAGGCAGCTGGTCTGAGGGCCATGTATATATCTTGCTGTTTTCATACAGTTTTCTAGGTTGGTAGTTCCCTGCCTTTTTAACCATCAAGGATTACTTTTAATCCTCTCTTCTGATTTTATATTTCAAAAGCCTTAAGAAAAACCCACAAAATATATTTATTTTGTAAATTGGGGGGAATTCTTATTTTGTTAATAATTAATCAATGATATATAAAGGTTACCCATTAGATCAGTATGAAATAATCAACATTACTAACTCTAATGACTTAGTTCTGGATAGAAATAAAAAGTGTTCAACTATATATATAACTTAAAACCTGTATAGCTTTTTCTGGTGTAAATATGTAACTTTTCGAGATTTTTCAAGTATTAAATACAACTTTTGGGAATCCCCACACCTGGCTCCCCATGATGACATTCAAAAATTCCTCAGGATTCTGGGAATCTTAGAATGAAAGTCACTGCTCTGTAGGAATGAATGAACAAATGAATGAATGAATGAATAAGTGAGAAAGGGAAAGAAGAAGAAACAGTGTGTCTACTAATTGTAAATTAATCATCAATGAAAGTTTATTTTATTAATAAATTTGTCAACTTCGGGTTGCCACATCTAACAAGATCACACCTCTAGTCAAATTTTATTTTAGTTCTTTGACTATACTATTAATATCATCCTGAAATACTCAAAACTTCTGCCTTAATTCTGTGAATAATTCACATATTAATCACCCTATACACTACTTAATGAACAGAATGGTGCTTGGAATAAAGATAATTACAGGGCTAAAAGGTTTTTCTCTGGAGGCAGGGCATAGAATTTTGTTGTTTGACTGGAATAAAACAAAATTAATCAATATTTTCTGCAACCAGTGGCTTTTGACTTAGTTGTCTATTAATATCTATCAATCACTATAACCTCAGTCCTATTTCCTCCATTCTTCTTTTTGCTATCATAAAAATTTGTCCATTCTTTTCCTGTTAGATCTGTATGTTTCTCCTCTTTTCTTTTCATCCAAACAACCAGGCATCAACTTAGTACAGATAGTGCAATTGATCCGAATCCTACAGAACTCACTGTTTCCATTTACATAACTTACATAACTGTCAAGAGGAAATCACTCTCAAATTTTTTAATTCAAATTTTTAATTTTAATTTAATCATATTTTATTCATTTATTAATTTATTTTGAAAATAATTTTAACTTATGTTTTACATTCAGGGGTACATGTGCCAGTTTCTTACATCTCATAATGCTGAGTTTTGGGGTATGAATGATCCCATCATCCAGATGCTGATTTGATACGGTTTGACTCTGTGTCCCCACCTAAATCTCATGTTGAATTGCAATTCCCAATGTAGGGGGAATGACCCGGTGGGAGGTGATTAGCGCATGAGGGCAGATTTCCCCCTTGCTGTTCTCATGATAGTACGTGAGTTCTTGTGAGATATGATGGTTTAAACATATGGCACATCCCCCTGGCTCACTTGCTCTTCTGCCACCGTGGTAGAACGTGCCTTGCTTTCCCCTTCACCTTCCGCCATGATTGTAAGTTTCCTGAAGCCTCCCAGCCATGCTTCCTGTACAGCCTGTGGAACTGTGAGTCAGTTAAACCTCTTTTCTTTATAAATTACCCAGTCTCAGGTAGTTCTATATAGCAGTGTGAGCACAGATTAATACATGAGCATAGTACCCAATAGTTTGTCAAACCTTGCCTTCCTCCTTCTCCCCTCTAGTAGTCCCAGTGTCTATTCTTTCCATCTTTATGTCCATGAGTACCCAGTGTTTAGCTCCCACTTATAAGTGAGATCATGTGGTATTTCGTTTTATGTTCCTGCATTAATTCACTTAGGATAATAGCCTTTGTCCGCATCCATGTTGCTTCAAAGGACATGATTTTGTTATTTTTATGGCTGCATAGTATTCCATGGTGTATGAAATGGTTTGGAAGGTGGCCCCTATAAATCTCATGGTGAAATGTAATCCTCATTGTTGGAGGTGGAGCCTGGTAGGAGGTGTTTGGGTCATGGGGGTGGATCTCTCATGGCCTGATGCCATCCTTGTGGTGGTGAATTCTTTCAAGCTCTGGTTGTGTAAGGGTGTGTGGTACTTACCCCCCCTCCCATTCTCTCGTGCTCCTGCTCTGGCCATGTGATGTGCCTACTCCCTCTTTGCCTTCCATCATGAGTAAAAGCTCCCTGGGGCCTCCACAGGTGCCATGCAGATGCCATCACCATGCTTCCTGTACAGCCTGCAAAGCTGTGAGCCGATTAAATCTCTTTTCCTTATAAATTACCCAGCCTCAGTTATTTCTTCATAGCAATGCAAGAATGGCCTAATAATACAGTGTAGATGTACCACATTTTATTGATCCAATCCACTGTTGATGGGCACCTAGGCTGACTCCATGTCTTTGCTATTGTGAATAGTGCTGCGATGAACATGAAAGTGCATATGTCTTTTTCGTAGAATAACTGATTTTCTTTGGGTTATACACCAGTAATGGAATTGTTGGCTTGAATGGTAATTCTATTTTAAATTCTTTGAGAAATTTCCAAACTGCTTTCGACAGTGGCTGAGCTAATTTACATTCGCACATACTATGTGTAAATGTTCCCTTTTCTCCACAGCCTCCCAAGATCTGTTGTTGTTTGATTTTTTAATAGTAGCTATTCTGACTGGTGTAAGACGGTATGTCGTTTTGGTTTTGATTTGCATTTCTCTGATTAGTGATGTTAAGCCTAATCTTTGCTGCCATAAAACTGGAAAAATACAGTGTCACTTGTCAAAATAAATTGTTTTACTTTGCTTTAAAAATAATCAATTGAGTAGTATATTTCTTCCAGCAAAATTAAGAAGTAAACATTTAGAAATGTATAGTACCTTGCTGTTAAGTCTTTGCACAAGTATACCAATCGAACATAAAGGCCACCTTAAACTTTCATTTGAAATGAAAGACAATTTTTAAGAGGTTAAGGGCTAGTAATTTGTTAAAGTCCTGAAGTTAAATTAGCTCAAGTAAATGCAAAGAATTTCCTTTAATTAAAGCCTTTTAAACGAACACTTTAAAGCATAGTTGGTTTCTCCCTCAAATCTTGTCCGAAGCCACTGTTTACAACTCAGTGTATCAAAGGTTTCAGACATGATTATGAAGCTTCCTCAACTTACAATGTGCTATTTGCGACCTTAGATGGCTATCATTCTGGCTTTTCTGCCTTTTGGCAACAATAAGCACACGCCTCCCATTTCTCCCCCACCCTGACTTACCCCTCTTTTCATTTAATACATACTTTTTCTGAGTGTTCTTACACATCTTTAACTGTAAATATGACAAAAGCACACAGTATAGTACATGTGCCACATGTACAAATGTTGTATCTAGTCATACAATTTTCCTTTTAAAAAAGAAATATTTTATTTTCAAAAAGCAAAGACTCTAGGAACCTTTTCTAGCTGCCAGTCATAAAAACATAAATTCCTGGTTAGCTTCCCAAATTTGCCTGACAATAAGAACCACTTGTGATATATGTCAAACACATGTATTCTGAGTCTCATCCATGATCTCCTGAATCAGAATCTCCAGGTGAGAGGCCTGGGACTACACATTTTAAACAAACGTCCACAGTGATTATTATGATTAGTAAAGCCTGAAAAAAATTTCACTAAGATCTTTATGACTGAATAACCTCACAAACATAGGAAAGTTACTGGAAAAAAATATGAGCAGAATTTCAGAATTCTGCCTTTGCCGAAAGTTGTCTGTTCCCTCCTCCTCTACTTATCAAGACCTGACTGCTTATGTAACTCCCCAAAACCACCAACACCTGGGAAGGGTTGAATATGATTTTAATGAAGAAGAAAAGCTGATGTTTAATTTCAAAACTGACAGAATAGAACAGAGAGGCATGAATTTATCTTGATTCTAACACAAAGCATTGTATGAGTCTACACACGAAATTGGTTTCATTTTTATTTTTTGTAAGTTTTCACCAAACTCTGTGCATATACAGAGGCTGAGCAAGAAAGAAAGAAACCCAGAAATATGGCATATTCCATCCCTTATTTATTTCCCCATGCGAGCAGCCAGGGCTTCTTCACCTAGTCGCTGCATCAAGCTTTCTGTCTACTTCTCTATCAGAAATGGAGCTTCCCCAAAGACTGCCTCAATGTCAGTTACCCAAAGGCCTTTTTTTCCATCTTGTGCTCCTAAACTTCTACGATATTAAATATTACCCTTTCTGGAAATTCTCCTGAGCTTTGATTTCTAAAATTTTACTCTAACTCTGTTTCACTTCTTCTTTTATAGACTCTCTTTTCTCTGTCCCTTTACTGTAGACATGTTGTATGACTTTGTTCTTGACTTTCTGATCTCTCCACATTCATTCCCCCAGAGCATGTATCCATTTTCTTGGTGTCGGCCTTCCTGTCTGATTATAACCATCAAGTAACGATGTTGGTGATGAGGATAGCTAACATCTCCTAGGCATTTTCCATGTAGGTTATAATAAACACCCTATATAATTCGTACCATCTAATTCTTCAACCCTAAATGATACTATTACTAACCACAATATAAGAGATGAGGAAGTTGATATTTTCATCAAAACCCTGGAAAGCCAACGTGAAGAGCCCCTGTGTGTCTCCTTGCTAATGCCTCCGGGCATCACGGCATGTGGATTGCCGTGGAGTGGGGATTAGGAAGCGCAGCACTGTGAAAACACCGGAAAATACGTTATGATAGCGGGTAAGGACGCTCATCTCTGCACACTGTGACGGTTTTGTTTCTGAGTCAGGTTTGAGATGGGCCAGTCCTGAGTCGATGGTGCCACCAGGGATCACGAGTTTAATAAGATCTTCGTGGATGCTTGGAACCCAATTGGTCTCTGTTTTCTACTTTAGGGCAAGAGCCACAGCTTGAGTGGGGTGGTTCTGGCGTCACATACGCGATTAATAATACCCACCGCTGCAGAGGAATCACCGTGGACGACGCCTCGTTTCACCCCATGCTCTTGCGATTGATCCCTCTCACCTGTTTACTGATTTCAAATTCTTCAGCGACCAAAGGACCCCGACTTGCCCTCTCCATCCAGGTTCCCATCACTCTGCTTTACAGGCCTGGCCTGCTCGCTGCTCCTCACACCAGCGCTGCACGGCTCCCTCCACGCCTCCGCCCTGTTTCCTCCATCAGACAGCACTTGCTTCCTCCATCTCCGTCAGGCAAAAGCCTGCCCAGCGTTCAAGACCCTCCTCAGATGCCGCCTCCACGATTAAGCTTCTCCTGACCCCTGGGCCTGTAACACGCGCCACCATAACTCTCCACCTCAGCCCACATTCCCACAGCACTCGCGACGTCCGCGGCCCGCAACGTGGCGCTTAATTCTATTTTAGGGTATTTCCTGCTTGTTTCCTGCACACACCGTCGCGCTACGCACAGCCCCGAGTGACGCGCGCACGAGTGGCCCGTGCTTTCAGCCGCGCCGCCGCAGGACAGCTAGGGTAGCCGGAGCCGCTTCCCGCCCCCGCGGAGACCGTTGCCGGCGCGCCAGCCCGCAGCGCCTCAGGCGGGCTTTCCTCCCCTCGGGAGGCGCGAATCCTCAGGGGCTCCTCGAGAGGGCGCCAGGGAGCAGCTGCGCGCGGACAGCTTTTGGCCCTCTGCGGCCGCCGTAGTTTCCCCGGCAGAAACCCGGAAGTGGAGTTCTCAGCCATTCACCGTTCGGGTGAAGACGGAGGCGGGCTCTGGAGAAACGTACGCTGTCAGGTAGTGTTTACTTCGCCTCCACTTCTGTTCTTCCCCGCCCAGGTGCTGCTCGGGGTCACATACTCGTCCTCAGCCGGCTTCAGCCTCTCCGCGCAGAAGTCTCCCGGAGCCATGGCCGAGTACTCCTACGTGAAGTCTACCAAACTCGTGCTCAAGGGAACCAAGGCGAAGAGGTGGGTCCGGCAGCTCGGGCGGGGGCCTCCTGCGTTCTTTTCGGACGCACTCCAGTCCCGCGAGTCCGGTGGAAGCCGTGGCGCGGAGGGCCGGTTTTGTGGCCTCCCAGGCTTCGCCCTGGCCCCTGTCCGAGCTGGACGGAGGCCGGGCCGCGGTTCCCGGCGCCTGTGCAGAGAGGGGCAGCCTCCCGCGCGGACGGCCCTGGAAACAGGGCAGACGGCGGGTGACCCGTGGCCCCTACCCACGAGTCTGGGTCTCCAGGCCTCTGCCTCGTGGGTCTGCATTAGTCTGATGTCGTAGTTCGTGATAATAACTTCCTTTATTAGAGATTATTATTTTTCTCTATTGTCTCTTTTCTTCCCAGAAAAGTTCTTGGTTAGTTTTTTCTAACCTAATATGTAGAGTGAAACGAGGATGAATCACACAGTGGTTGAGGTGTATATGGGCTTTGATAGGGATATGGGCTCGAACCTGCACTCTGTCATTTACTAATTTTGTGATTTGTTGGCAAATTGGTTAATATGTCTAAACTTCCATTTACTCATTAAAAGATCAAATATCTTTGAACCTCCGTTTACACATTTATACTTTCAGACGATTGTTTATACTTTTAGAAGACTGAGGATTAAATGAGAGAACATACATATAGTAAACAAATTGAGCCAAATGTGAGGAGGTGCTCGTAGTGGTAATTTATTAGCTTTTTAGGGAAAAATACCTGTGCACTCATATCCCCGCATCTTTTTTAACTGGCAAATTTGCCCGAGGTTGACTGTACATACAAATGTTGAGCATTTCTCTCTGGTCTCAGTGATAAACAGAGGTTTTGACATTTTTAAGCGAAATGGAAAGAAGGTATCAAGGAGTGAGTTGAAGCCACTGCCCTTGAGAACCCTGTCTGGGAGTCTGGCCTCATGAAGATGCCGGAATAAATGGCAGGTTTATCCGGAATGAATGTGAGATTTTTACTCTGTGAATTTCCTGGGAGGAGAGGAGAGGTATTTTCTGAAAACTTTATGATGAAAATACAGACAAAAGTGTCTTAAGATTGTCGTAATAATCATAATTAATGCTTATGTAGCACTTCCAATGCGCCAAGAAATTGTAGGCGCATTTTTTTTCAAATCGCCCTTGTTTTTTTCTTTTTTTATTGAGATGTAATTCATAATTATAAAATTCACCCTTTTGTACAGTCAGTGGTTTTTAGTATATATTCAAGAGGTTCACCACTGTCTAGTTGCTCAGCATTTTCGTCATCCCAGAAGGAAACCTCCTCCCCATTAAAGCAGTCACATCCCATCCTCCCCTTCTCCTAGTCCTTGGCAACCTCTAATCTGCTGACTATGTGAAATTGCCTATTCTGAATATTTCCTAAGAAAGAAATCATGCAACATGTGGCCTTTTGTATCTGGCTCCTTTCACTTACGACATTCTTGAGGTTCATCATTGTTGTAGCACTTGTTCCTTTTTATGGCTGTGTAGTATTCCATTGTGTGGATGTAACACAGTTTGTTCATCCATTCATCAGTTGATGAACATTTGGGTTGTTTCTAGTTTTTGGCTGTTGTGACTGTTAGTGTGAATATTCTTATGTAAGTATTTTTGGGGGTGTATGTTTTCATTTCCCTTGGGTATACATACTTAGGAGTCAAATTGCTGGGTTGTATGTTAACTCTAACTTTTTGAGGAACCCTAAACTGTTTTCTGCGGATGCTGCACCATTTTACATTTGCACCAGCAATGTATGAAGGTACATATTACCTCCTAATCCTCACAGTAACCTTAAGAGTTAGTTTAAGTTATTATCCTAATTTTGTAAGTGGGGAAACAGTCTCAGAGAGATTCAGTACCTTTTCCAAAAATCACCGAGCTAAGAAGTTACAGAATCAGGATTTAAAATCTGGCCGTGTGGCTCTGCAATCTGCTTTGAACTCTTAAGTAATATGTATAAAGCCTGAAGCAACCTCTCAGTACTGTATTTAAGAGGGCATAGCAATGTAAGTCATCCTAAATCAGTAATTTATAAATGAAACAGCTTAGAAGACTTCCAGGTTTCAATCTTATATTTATTTATCATACAAATCAATATACCTAAACTCATCTGTATAAATTATGTCCGGTAGTAAGAAGAAAAAGAGCAAAGATAAGAAGAGAAAAAGAGAAGAAGATGAAGAAACCCAGCTTGATATTGTTGGTGAGTCAGTTTTCAGTACTCTATTCTGAAAAAAGTTAACATTTCTTGAGATCTCATTGAAAATATTTTCCTAGTTAGAAATTTATGACGTATTCATATTTGTCTTAAAGTGCTTAAATATTACCTACAGTTGTAAATTCCATTTATTCTTTAGCACAGTAGATGGTACTGATGCCTTTACTTCATTATCAGAATAAAGCACAGGAGAGAATTATAACTCTCTGACTTACTAGGCATCATTAGACTGCTTAATAGCCGGAGATTCTGATGCATAATTTTAAAGGCCTAATGTAAATGTTTTTCAACCAAATAATATTTTACAAGTTATTTTCTTTGAACATGTATACATTTTAATTGTAGAAGTCAGTTGTCTCTTAAAGGAAGTATCTTCACAGGAAAAAAATCGTTATTTTGTGAATTCTGAAGTTAATGAAAATTTTAAATACAACAGCAGGGTAGCCTGTAAATGATGCTAGAAATAAACTGACCCAACCACACTTAACCAGCCTGTTTTCCGTTTAGTTCTTTGTATACTTTTTTTTTCTCTTTTAAACCTTGGCAAGTTGCATTTTGAATCTTCATAAATTATGGTAACTTAAAAAATTTATAAAAATATGGAATGGTATAAAGCCAATGTTCTGGAAGAATCATTGCTTTTGAAATGGCAAATCAGTTCTAAAATTAGGGTAAATGTCTAGGATAGATATGTAGATGTGGAATTGCTGTGTCAAAGGATAGGTGAATGTTTAACTATATAAGAAACTGCCCCAAATTTTCTAAAGTGGTTATGCCATTTTACCCTCCCACCAAGAATGAATTAGTGCTCCAGTTACATCCTTGCCAAGAGTTGATGGTGTTATCAGTCTTTTCTCTCAGTCTGAGTTTTACCTTTTCGGTTTCTTAATGGTGGTTTTTGGATGAGCAGAAGCTTTTATTTTTTTTTATGTATTTATTTTTTTTTTTTTGAGATGGGGTCTCACTCTGTCACCCAGGCTGGAGTGCGGTGGCTCAATCTCGGTTTACTGCAAGCTCCACCTCCCAGGTTCACGCCATTATCCTGCCTCAGCCTCCCGAGTAGCTGGGACTACAGTCACCCGCCACCACACCTGGGTAATTTTTTGTATTTTTAGTAGAGACTAGGTTTCACCATGTTAGCCAGAATGGTCAGAAGCTTTTAATTTTTATAAAGTTCAGTTTATTTTTTTTCCTTTTATGGTTACTGCCTTATCTCTTTGATCTAAGAGATCTTTGCTTACCCAAAGTCAGGAAAATATTCTGCATTTTCTTTTAGAAGCATCATAGTTTTAGTTTTTACTTTAAATCTGTCATTCATCTCAAATTAATTTTTGGCATGGTGTGAGTTCGGTTTCAAGATTTACTTTTTTTTTTTTTTTACCATCTTGATAGCCAGTTGTTCCAGTACCACTGTTGTTTCCTTTTTCCGTTAATCCACTTTGGTATCTTCATAAAAAAATCAATTAACTTTCTATGTATTGGTCTATTTCTGGACTCTGTTCTGTTGATACGTTTGTCTGTTTTTCTGTTGATATATTTCTCTTTATTGCTATAATTTCATGAAGTCTTGAGATCTGGTAGTGTGAGTCCTGCAACTTTGTACTTATTAACTATTAATTTCTACAGTGAAACCTGTTGGATTTTCTCGGATAATTGTATTGAGTCCAGATCATTTGGGGGAGAAGCAACATCTTAATATTGGGCCTCAATATTTCATAATTTTCAATGTAGCAGTCTTGCATGCCTATTTAAAAATTTATTCTTAAGTATTTTATAATTTTACACTACTGTCAATAGAACTTTTGAATTTGATTTTCCAATTGTTTGCTGTCAGTATGTAGATATACAGTTGATTTTTGTATGGTGACTTTGTAGTCTGATAAGTCTGTTTCACTTATTACTTCTAGAGGTTTGTTTATATAGAAAACTAAGAAATTTGCAATGTTTCCTGTGACTATCGTTTTACCTCTTTCTTTCTAATCCTTATGTCTTGTCTTTCTTTTTTCTGGTTTATTATACTGTCCAGGACTTCCATAGTGTTGAACAGAAGTCATGAGATTGGGCATAATTGCGTTGTTCCCAAGCTTAGGCAGAAAGCTTTCAGTAGTCCACCATATGGTATGATGTCTGTAGGATCTGCAGAGAAAACCTTTATCAAAATGAGGACATTCTTTTTAAACTTTGATTCTTGGGAGTTTTTATCATAATGGTGTTTAATGCTGTCAAATGCCTCTTTCTGTATCTGTTGAGATGATTATACAGCTTTCTTCTTTCTGCCAATGAATTACATTGGTTTCATTTTCAACTTTTAAAGTAACTTTACATCCCTGGGGTAGACCCCACGTGGTTGTGGTGCCTTGTCCTGCGGGATTTTGCTAGATATGATTTTTTTTTTTTTTAAGCTTTCTTCATTGGTGTTGATGGGAGATATTGACTTCTGTTTCCTTTTCTTGTAATGTCTTTATTTGATTTTGGTGTCAAGGTGATATTGGGTGTCATAAAATGAGATGGGAAGTGCTCTCTCCTTCCCTGTTTTTGGAAATACCTATGTAAGATGGGTATGATTTCTTCTTTACATGTTTGATAGAATTCACTAGTGAAGTCATCTGAACCTAGAGGGTTTTATTTGGTTTGGTTTTAGTTTTTTGTGGGAAAATTAAAAATTTTTCAGAGAGATTTTCAGATTTTTCTGTTGTGTCAGTTTTGGTAATTTGTGTCTTAAGAAAATTTCATTTCATCTAAGTTGTTGGATTTATTGGCAGAAAATTGTTCAGAATACTCCTTTAATATCCTTTTAATGTCTGTAGAATCTAATCTGTATTGCAGTCTCTTCATATTGGTAATTTATGTTTTTGCCATTTTTTCCTGGATCAGTCAGTCTACCTGCAGGTTTATCAATTTGTTTATCTTTATAAGATCATTTATCATTAATAATCTTTCAGTACAGGGGTATTCAGTCTTTTGACTTCCCGGGGCCACAATGGAGTAAGAAGAATTGTCTTGGACCACACATAAAATACACTAACGATAAGCTGATGAGCCAAAAAAAAAAAAAAAAAAGGCAAAAACATCTCATAATGTTTCAAGAAAGTTTATGAATTTGTGTTGGGCTGCATTCAGAGCTGGCCTGGGCCACATGCAGCCCTCAGGTTGGACAAGCTTGTTTCTGTATTACTTATTTTCCCTTTTTTTCATTTTCTATTTAATTTTCAATCTTTTTTTTTTCCTCCATTTAACCTATTTTCAGTTTACTTTGCTCTTGTTTTATAGCTTCTTAAGAAGGGAGTTAGAGCTCTTCATTCCACTTTAGTTTTAGTTATAGTCAACACATTTTGTTTTCATTTTCATTCCATTCAAAATATTATCTAGTTTCCCTTGTGATTTTTCTTTTCATGGACCCATGAGTTATTTAAAAGTGTATTGTTTTTAATTTCTACTACATGGAGGTATTATAGATATGTTATTATTGCTGATTTCTAATTCATTCGTAGTATGGTTGGAGAACATACTTTCTTAGTAAATTTCCATGTGCACTTGAAAAGAATGTGTATTCTGCAGATGTTGGTTCAGGGTTTTTTTTTTTTTTGGAGATGGAGTCTCGCTCTGTTGCCCAGCAGGCTGGAGTGCCGTGGCACAATCTCAGCCCACTGCATCCTCCGCCTCCCAGGTTCAAGTGATTCTACCTCAGCCTCCAGAGTAGCTGGAATTATAGGCACCTGCCACCAGGCCTGGCTAATTCTTTTTATATTTTTAATAGAGACGGGGTTTCATCACATTGGCCAAGCTAGTCTCAAGCTCCTGATCTCAGGTGATCCGCCTGCCTCGGCCTCCCAAAGTTGTAGGATTACAGGCGTGAGCCACAGTGCCTGGCCGGTTCAGTGTTCTTTAGATGTCAGTTATCCCGTGATTAGCCACATCTTCTGTGTCCTTACTGACTTTACTAATCCTACAGTGTATTGAAAGTTATGTTAAAATCTCCAACTGTAATTCTAGATCTGTCTACTTGAGCAGTTTTTGCTTAAAGTATTTTGAAGCTCTCATGGGTACACATTTAGAATTAAGTTTTCCTTATAAATTCAGTCTTTCATTTTCGTAATATTTTAACCTTTATTTCTGTTAAATGTCTTGATGCCTAGTTAAATTATTTGACCACCCTTTTGCTTCTGTCAAGCCTGGGGCTTTGTTTGTTTGTACTTATTTATTAGGGTTTTGCCTGTAGACTTAGACTGTGACTCTTACTCTAGGAAAGGTCCATCCTCATGGGCCTCAACAACATGTGCTTCGTGTACTTGGTGAGTTCTCTCCACTCTGCTGTGTCCCAAATTTGTGTGATCTCTGGTGTCTCCAGTCAGCCCTCAGCAGTGCCAGCCGCTCTGCAGAGGCCTTGTGGAGCCTGCCTTCTGCATGCGCTGCCCCCAGCCCTTGGCCACAGACGTGCAGAGAACTTTTGCATACTCTTTTGAGGCCTCACCTCTGTGTAGTTCCCTCTTCTCCAGTACCTTATTCTATAAACTCCCAACATTTTAGCACTGCGAGATTCTCAGCTCAGTGACATTGCCTCATTCTTGGAGGTCTCTGCCTCTCCGTGTGGTCAAGAAACTGCCATTGGGCAGAAAACAGAAGTGTGTGTGAGATTTGCCTCCTGTGTTTTCCTGTTCTCAGATGTCACAGTCCTGTTCTGCCTGTGTTCCAATCCCTGAAAACAGTTTTCTCAAATGTTCTATCCAGTTTCAGTTTTCTCGTTGGTCATGGTGGGAGGGCAAGTCCATCTTGGCTGGAAGAGGAAGTCTTTCTGCGTCTTTTTCTCTTTGTCCTTCCACCTTCTTTTGCATTGTGGATTTTTCTAAACTTAACATGTAAGTAAGCATGTGCCTATTTGTGAAGGGAAAGAAAACCTTTTAATTTTTTAAAGTTGTTCTGTTGGTTCCTCACAAGGATCTGAAGGGATTAGTAAATAGGATGAAAGAAATTATGTCTTCCACATGGAGAAAACCAAGTGTGACATTAATAAAAACGAGCATGTCTGTAAGCAAAGAGTTTCACTGAGCTCTGCTAGATTAAGAAGCAACTGGACTTATAACATCGTAGTTTGCAAAACACATATATTTTATTTACCCAGGAACTAAAGCTAAGTAAACTAAGGGTTAATAGACGGTCTGTGAAGGGTACTTAGACTACAGTGAGATTGGGGAAGAAAATTCCGTTTCCAAATCTAAGATACATCATTCGTTTGTGCCGAGCACATAATGAAGGTAGAGATTTAAGGGGGCTCTCAGCACAGAAGCCCTGGATTAGTCAGAAGGTGAGGGGAGCTGTCACACGGCCTTGATGCTGGAGTGAGGGTGCCCTGGTCATGTCTCATCAGCCATGACACTGGTGCATCAAGCCTTTGTTTGTTTTTTTTTCTTTTTTTTTTTTTGGTTTTTTTTTTTTGAGACAGGCTCTTGCTTTGTTGCTCAGGCTGGAGTGCAGTGACGTGATCATGGCTCAGTGCACCCTCGACCTCACGGGCTCACGCAGTCCTCTCACCTCAGACTCCTGAGTAGCTGGGACCACAGGCTTGTACCGCCACAGTCGCTAATTTCTTAATTTTTTTGTAGAGATGGGGATGTCCTTTTGTTGCCTAGGCTGATATTGAACTCCTGGGCTTAAGTGATTCTTCTGCTTCCACCTCTCAAAGCGCTGGGATTACAGGCATGCCAGACATGTAAACATCCTAAACTATGTGAAAATATGCGAAAAGCTTTGTTATGCATTGTGAGACAACACAGCAGGGGTATTTGACCATCTGCCTAAGGTTTAAAAGGAAATAACTTCAAGCCTGTATCTAAATAGCAAGTAATGTTTTAGAGCGGATTCTCAAATTCAGCTTAGGCGTCTGCAGCATATACACAGCTTGAGCTGTAACCTGACGTAGAGACAGGAGCTTGAGCTGTGACCTGACGTAGAGACAGGCAACTTCCATGCCCACTGTTCTGAGGGTCCACTGCTCTTTCACAGCTGAAACCCCCAGAGTGGCACTGATGAGTATTATGTTATGTTACTTTAGTCGTTAAACATACAAGCATACTTCCGAGAGTTGAATGTAGGCCACTTGCAGAAAATAAGCAGAACAGCTCACATTTAATTCTTGATGATACTATGTTTAGCTTTCTTATTCTTTGAAATCCCATTGAGAAAAAATACTGGCATCTGCTCAAAGTAATTTCTTTTTCAGTTCACAATATTATAAGTAATGTTACTGTATCATTTCCCTACTTGAACAGAGTGTGAAAATTGTGAGGAGCTTGTCTGCCAGAAATTTCTTCTTCATTTGCAAAACATTAATGAGATACTATATTTAAATGATTTTATTTAATATTAAGTGTATTTGATCAACGTGGCATAGAACATACAAAATAAATTAAATGAACTTAAAATCATTAACTATTACATTTATAAGAAAGACTTGCTAATCATAACACTGTTCATAATGATTCTGAATAAAGCATTATTTCTTTTATTGAAAACAATTGTAGCTATAAGACAACTCAGGCATCTAAATTGCTGGTTAGTTTTACTGCTTTCTAATCATCTTTGGCTGAAATTTTAATTTTGATTTTCTTTTTCTCCATTGGTTTTGTGTGTGTGTGGAGGTAAAATATACAGAATATAAGATTTGCCAGTTTTTCTATTTTTAAGTGTACACTTCAGTGGCATTTAAATACATGCACCGTTTTACCTTCCCGCCAGCATTGCATCGGGTTTCAGTTTCTCCACATCCTGCCCAACATTTGTTTTTCTGGTTTTCTTGGTTTTTGTTTTTGTTTTTTTTGTTTTTGTTTTGACACTAGCTATTCTCATAGGTGTGAAGTGGTATTTCATTGTGGTTTTGATTTACATTTCCCTGGTGACTAGTGATGCTGATCATCTTTTCAAGTGCTCATTGGCCATTTGTACATCACGTTTGGAACAATGTCTGTGTACATCCTTTGCCCAGTTTTGAATTGTGATGTTTGTCTTTTTGAAGTTCTCCATATACTCTGGATATTAATTCCTTATAACGTATGCAGTTTACAAATATTTTCTCCATTCTCTGGGATGCCTTTTACTCTGTTGACAGTGGTTCTTGATGCACGAAAGGTTTTAATTCTGATGAAGTCCAGTTTGTCTATGTTTTCTTTTGTTCCTTTGCCTTTGATGTTCTATGCAAGAAATAATTGCCAAATTCATGGTCATGAAGCTTTTCCCATTTTCTTCTAAAAGGTTTCTAACTTCAGCTCTTACATTTAGGTCTTTGGTCTATTTTAAGTTACTTTTTGTATTTGGTATTAGGTAAGGGTCCAACTTCATTTTAGCTAAAATTTTATGTATTTTAAAATTTGTTATGAAAAGCATGAAATGTTTAGTTGAATAGAAAATTTTGTGCAGTGGAATTAACTGAATCTTTAAAACCTTTTTATTATGGAAATATCCGAACTAATCCATACATAGAAGAGTATGAGTCCCCCATGTGCCCAGGGCCCAGCATTAATTGTCAGTATTTTGCCAGTCTCATTTCATTTACGCACACACACACCCACACACACAGTTTTTCCTAGAAATTTTAAGTAAAATCACAGATGATATGTCATTTTACCCATAAGTATGTAAATGTGCATTTCTTAACGTGGTATGTTTTCTCTCATCATCTGTTTTGTTCTTTTATACATTATACTGTGTCATTATCAGACCTTGTAAAATGAACAAGAATTCCTTAATATGTCATATCCAGTTAATGATTGACTTATTTCTGCTGTAGCTAAAGTACAATTTAGGAGGGGGTTTGAGGATATTTTTTAACATTAAGATACAAACTTTTATAACAACTGCTTAACTAATTGTTCCTAGGGTCTAACATTTCTGTTGGCAAATTGGAAATTAGTATACATAGACATAGATTCTGCTCATTTTGCTTTCAATCTAAAATCATAGTTAAGATAACTGGCCAGGTGCGGTGGCTGACACCTGTAATTCTAGCACTTGGGAGGCCGAAGCAGGTGCATCACGAGGTCAGGAGTTCAAGACCAGCCTGGCCGAGATGGGGAAACCCCGTCTCTACTAAAAATACAGAAAAATTATCCAGGCATGGTGGCGGGTACCTGTAGCCCCAGCTACTCGGGAAGCTGAGGCAGAGAATTGTTTGAACCCGGGAGGTGGAGGTCGCAGTGAGCCGAGATTGTGCCACTTCACTCCAGCCTGGGCAACAGAGCGAGACTCTGTCTCAAAAAAAAAAAAAAGATTACTATGCTAGAAAATCTTCCTGTAGGGGCATTTCTAAGAAATGTTATGATGGGCATTGCCTCTGGAAAGCAGGCATGAATAGATGGCTGGGGTCTATCATGAGAGAGACCGTTCTCTGTGTATCACTTTGTACCTTCACATGTTGCCTTTTGTTTTGTTTTGGTCTTTTTTTGAGACAGGACCTTGCTCTGTCACTCAGGCTAGAGTGCAGTGGCGAGATCATAGCTCACTATAACCTTGAACTGCTGGGCTCAGGTCATCCTCTTTCCCCAGCTCCCCGAGTAGCTGGGATTACAGGCATGCACCCCCATGCCTGGCTGTATGTTGCTATTTTGTATTTTAAAAACCTATTCCTGACTGTACTGGTAGTCTCATGAATCTGTGCACATACATGCAAACAAGTACATGTAAAACTGGTGAAATCTGAATAAGGTTCATGGATTATACCAATGTCAGTTTCCTGATTCTGACAGTGTGATACTTACGTGAGATGTCATCATTGAGACAAAGTGAGTAAGGGATATGTGAGATCTTTGTATTATTTCTTACAACTGCAAAACAAAAAGTTTTTAAAACTAAGTTATAATAACACAAAAAGAACTCTGTGTCAAAACTAAGATACAAAGTTTAAATATTGATTTTATTTTTTAGGAATCTGGTGGACAGTAACAAACTTTGGTGAAATTTCAGGAACCATAGCCATTGAAATGGATAAGGGAACCTATATACACGCACTCGACAATGGCCTTTTTACCCTGGGAGCTCCACACAAAGAAGGTTTGTGTCTGGAAGGGAAGAGGCTGCCACAAGTGTAGGTTTTAGGACATTCATTCGCTTAGGCCAAACTCTGACTAGTTTCAGACATTTTCCAAAGGAAATTTTTCCAAAATTTTCCAAATTTTCCATTGCATTTGACTCTTCCGTTTTTTTTCTTCCTTAATATTTACCAGCCATTGGCAAGTCCCTCTTTCTAATACAAGCATTTGAAAACATTCTGTATAGTTCCAGAAGAGTATCTTTGGAAATCAAAACAACATGAATAATTAAAATAGTAAGTGAAAAGAAAAAAGAAAACCTACTTGAGTCAAAATGTTTGAATTTCTTTTTTAGTCAGACCTATTGTCAAAACTAACCTGGGTGTGGGTAACAATTTGAAGTTTCCTCATTTTCTTTAGCCCATTGGAGGAAGCACTAATGAGATACGAAGTAATTAGAAGATAAAAAACAGTATCATTTGGTCAGCAAGGCCATCCCTTGAATAAATGAAAGCGTTTAGTTTTTTAAATAAGTGCTTATTTATGGCTGTATTTTAAAACATAATGAGAAGATATCTCAGAAGTTATTAAATAAGCATTATGTTAGCCTGTCCTACTCAATATGTAAAATTAGCGCTGTAGTTAAAAGAAGGTAAAATAGATCTTGATTCCAAAGATGCAGTATTACAGTGACATCAGCATATCTGAATATTCTTACATTTAATTGCAGAAGAAAATAGCCATATTTTTTAAAGCAAAATGATATCTTTATAGCAAATGTCAAATTTATTTTCAAATGTTTTTTCTCCAATAGTTGATGAGGGCCCTAGTCCCCCAGAGCAGTTGACGGCTGTCAAATTATCTGATTCCAGGTGAGCTTATGTTGTAATATAATTAGTAACCAGTTATTTTAAAAATTTAATTGTATTCATTAAAAATTTTAGTGTCTGTCTTAAGCCCACAGAGTAATTTTGATATAAAAAACAAAATAGCTTTTTTGAAAAGTAGATTTTGTGATCTACTTTTAGTGGATTTCCTGTCAATATATAATGCTAGGCTGGAAAAAAAATATGTAAAAAAATGAAGATTAATAATTTCACACACCAAATAAGATAGATTAAAAAAGAAATCAGACAGTACAAAACCTGGTTCACTGTTGCTATGATATTTAAACTCACTGTAGGGAAGTACAAACAGGAAGACTAAAAAAAGGAGTATTGTTGAAACCAGCAGAGAATGTTACAGAATCATAGTGACCAGAAGAATATTTTTACTCATTATTTTTATAGTCATTTTATAAAGTAACCTTTGTTATTCTCACCTTGTGCAGAAGTATAGAATGATTCTTTGGGTAGAAGATACTGAAAGTGAATTTGCATATTTTAGTAATTGGTTACATCAATATGATAATAATTTCTGTTATATAATCGTTAATGTATAAAGGAGTAAAAGTCAGTTCTGGCATCCCAGGAGAGTCTCGGTAAGGTAAAAGAAATCAGAATTTTAAAAAATCACATTAAGATGATTATTTTTATACTTTCTTTGAAAGTCTGGTAAGTGTGGTGAAAGATAAAGAATAAAAGCAGAGGAAGAAAAAATTCAATAGTTTTAAACTGCTTTACAGTTATAAACTAAAAAGGATTGTAAAGAAAATTAACTGACAAATGAGGAAAATATTTGCAACAATCTTAATAGACAGTGGGTCCTTACTCTTCATATGTATCTTGTACAGAATTCATAGCCCTGATGACCCCAGTAGAAAAACTGCAAACAATCAAATCTCAATGGAAAAGTGGACAAGGGACATAACCAGATAATCTAAAAACTAAAAAGGAAAGGAAAAGAAAAACAATTGTTATGCTAGTTAAATACTAAAATGCAAATTAATAGGATACTGTTTTTTCCATATCAGGTTTTCAAGTATTTTTTTAAAGTCATAATGTTTAAAAAAAAATCCATGATACAAAACATACTCTTTTAATTTGAAGTAAGAATGTAAATTGAAACAGCATTTTCTGGTAAACAGTTTGATGACATAAGAACTTTGTAGTTTATACTCTTCGATCCAGTTATTTCTAGGAATTTTTTCTGACGATAAATCAGTTTTATGTACAGAATAGATGTAAATAGAACTATTTGTAATAACAGAAAAAGTAAGTTTTAATAATTTATTATTGAACTTTATAACTAAAGAAATATAATTGAAGAATGATGAATTTGGAAAATACTTGTTATGTAATATATAAGTACAATGTTTATATTAAAAAAGCAAAATACAAAACTGTAAATTTAAAACTGCGCTGTCCAATATGGCAGCAACTAGTCACATGTAGCTTTTTTTTTTTTTTTTTAAGGCACAGAGTCTCACTCTGTCACCCAGATTAGAGTGCAGTGGTGTGATCATAGCTCACTATAACCTCAAATTTCTGGACTCAAGCAACCCTCCTGTGTCAGCCTCTCCAGTAGCTGGTATCACATGTGCACGCCAGCATGCCCAGCTAATTTTTTAAATTTTTTGTAGAGATGGGTTCTCACTGTGTTGTTCAGGCTGATCTTGAACTTCTTGCCTCAGGCAGTTCTCCCATTGGCTTCCCAAAGCACAGAGATTACAGAGTGAGTCACCACTCAGCCACATGCAGCTTTTGAACACTTGGAATGTGTCCAGCCTGAAAGTTTAGATATGTACACACCCACACATATGCACATGTCCTGTGTTGATGTTCTATAATTAATTTCCTCTCAGTTTTTAACTTTTATCTATCTTATTAATGTACAGAATTGCCCTGAAATCTGGCTATGGAAAGTATCTTGGTATCAATTCAGATGGGCTTGTTGTTGGGCGTTCAGATGCAATCGGACCAAGAGAACAATGGGAACCAGTCTTTCAAAATGTAAGTGCTGTTATTGTTTATAAAAACTTCCTGTCAGTATAACAGAAAGTCTGTAACAATCATAATATATTTAAAAAGAAAAAGTAGGATGCAATAGTATAATACATTAAATTGGAATCTATCAATAAGAACATAGAGCCTTAAAGAGATCTCAAAATATAGTGCAACAAAAACAGCATTAGTACTTTTGCCCACAATTATTTCTCTATACCCTACTGCCTAGATACGGATCTCATTTCCGTTAAAGAACCAGTCAATTTTAGGTCTCAGAGTAGTTGCTAAGTATCTTCTTTGTAGCAGAAATCATGGATGCTTTCAGAAACATTAGAGACTGTAAGCGAACAGTGGAGCAAGCTAAGACCAAGTTGTGACAATTTGTGCATAAAATAAATAATAATAGTTCATTGAAGTAAATTATCTCTAAAGGACTTTCAGTTCATAAGCTTCAAATAGTGTACGAAAAGATAGTTTTAATATAAAAGGAGAAAAAAGATAATATACTAATTCTTAATTTTAAGAATCACACCACTGCACTCTAATCTAGACAGTTGTAGTATATGGATGTTTTGTTAAATCTTTGTTGGTACAGAATACATAATTTCCTTTCTCTGTTTGTGTGAGAAGTAAAGATTGAACAAAAGTATGTGAGTGCTAAACAGTCTTTAAAAAGTAGGTAACTATATGAAAACCAGTAAGGACCAGTGGGCACAAGCAAGTGGAAGATAAGCTCAGCCTTTGAGTAGCGCTTTGGTGGTGTACAATCAGGAACTGAAAATAGGAACTCAGCAGTGTTTTCTAAGATGACAAATTAAACAGACATCCCCCCAGAAAGAGGTAATCACTTAGACTAATTTCCTCATCCCCTGGGATAAAATCTTCAGTCAGTGACTTGAAAACTATTTTGACCCAACCCATTGAGAAATGCATTTTTACATTGCAGCCCAGCGCACACATGTGTATAACTGAAGCAAGAGTTGTACTTAACAATACTTACTTGTTCATGTGTTACGCAGCTTGATATTTCTTACTCTCTTTTACCCCTTCCTCTGTGTGTCTGTGTGTATTCCCTTTTCTTTTTCCCCCCAATACCATTCGGGAACCACTACACTGATTTCATGACCCACTAATGTGTTGCAACCCCTTTGAGATGATCCTACTAGTTATGATGAGATACTTCTAATAAAAATTACACCAGTAGAAAAAGCCAATATATCGTGAGGCCAGGATGATGAGCCAGATAGTTGTAATAATACAACACTTTAGGAAAGTTCATTTCATTTTATTTTTAGGAAGGACACTAAGTTTCAAAAATTTAAATGAAAGAGGGTCTTAAAATTCTATTGCAAAAAGACTCAGGTGAATAATCTGCGGCACAGGTTTAAATCGCCTTGGACCACAGCAGCATGTTCCAGGACTCAGCAGGCGCCATCCAGATGAGAGACCACCAGCCCTTGCAACCTTGACCAAGAAATTAAATCCATGTTATCAGCACTTTTTAACTGGATGTGATATAAGTTATATCACATATTTTATATATTTTTATATATATTTATATTAAATATATACATATTTTTATAATCATTGTATTTCTAAATATTTTGTCTAAATATTATGGTATTCCAAGTTTTCCAAAAGAATCAACCAAATACAAGTTATAAATAAACATTATATTTGTTAAGGGAATCAAGCTAACCAAATTTATAACCCAGATTTGGATACACAAGAAGATCAGTTTTTAAAGTTTTGTTTAATAGAAAGCAGTATAATACATCAAACATTAAACAACTAAAAAAGCATATAAATATTTATTTTCACACACAAAAGTCCCTCAGACAGTGATTCTTAAATTCAAAACACCAAAGGCATTGTATATGCCTTTTTGTGTTTTCTAATTGTGAGGAAAATAAATTTTACTTAAAATGCTAGTATTTGAATAAAGTGTGCATTCATAATTATGTTCTTTAAAGTTAATTTTTGAAACTGAACTAAATCAGTTGTATCACCGTAGATGTTTTAGAAAGGAAGCAATCCTACTTCATCTAATTAGAATTTAGTCCTACTAGGAAGATACACTAAGAATGTTTATTGTGGTAATATTTGAATAGTAAAATAATAGGTGATTTTGGTTTCCTTTTCTGCATGTTCTTGTATTATATTTTTCAGGTTTTCTCTAAGTTCTTTTCTGTGATTTTTAAATCAGGGAGGAAAAATTAATTCAATCTAAACACAACGTTTCTTCTACAAGAAGTATCCTCATGACTCTTATTTTGTTATTTTGTTTCACTTAGGGGAAAATGGCTTTATTGGCTTCAAATAGCTGCTTTATTAGATGCAATGAAGCTGGGGACATAGAAGCAAAAAGTAAGACAGCAGGAGAAGAAGAAATGATCAAGGTAATTATAACATTTTATACAAATGACCACATTCACACATGCAATGTGACTGTCTCTTTAAAATGTTAAATCATCATTTACTGTCACTTTAAAGATTTAGTTAATAGCTTTTTATAATGTGGTGTTTCAAATGGACTCATTTTTTATTATAAATCCCATAATTGGTGGCTTGTTTATACAATGTGATAGAGAAATCAGTGCATCTAGGAGCTACCTTGCCGTTATCTCCATGGATTACTATCTTTTTTTGAGTAGTTCTGCATGATCTTTTTAGGCTTTCGTTTTCTTGTTTTCTTGCTTGTATTTTAAAATCTAATTTTTAAAAGAGAAAATATGTACACGTGGTTCAACATTTTTAAATAAAAGCCTATGAAGACATCTGCCTGCCATTCTTCTTACTCGCCTGTGTCCCAGCTCCGGTTCCTATGTCTTTCCCTTTGTTTTGTTTTTTTATAGCCTCCTAAAATTTCTTTATAAACACATGAATATGTTTATAATTTTCAACTGTTTTACACTAAAGTTTGCCTCCTCTATAGTCTTCTAGACTTTAATTTTTTTTTCCTTAAAATTGTATCTTGGAGAGTTTTCTACTATTAGTTTGAATGTAGAAAGTTTTCTCTTTTTCTTGCTTTTCTTTCCTTTCTCTCTCTTTTTTAACAGCCACATAATATTCATTTTAGGGATGTACCTTAATTTGTTTAGTCTCTTATAGATGGAAATGTAGGCTGTTTCCAGTCTTTTGCTCATATACACAGTGCTGCAGTACAAAACATTGAATATGCATCCACTTGTAGATGTGCGGGTGGACCTGAAGATAAATTTCCAGACGCAGAATTACCAGGTCAGGGGTATATGCATTTGTATTTACGTAATGCTTGAGCTTCCATGATGAAAATCACTCTATGAAACATAAAAAATCATAGCAGAACCTCTGGGGCTTTAGCCCTCACATTTTAAAAATATTTTTATTAATAGTACCAGTCTTCTTTGCATTAGGAAAAACATGAATCACATAAAACATGATTTTTATTTTATTTTTACAATTTGTATGTGTCACTAAGCTGGAAATAAAAGTTCCTTATTCCAGGCTAAATTCCCTCATCTGTAGTCAGATATGTTATCCATTGCACCAGGCACTGGCCTGTTTCCTCCCTAATCCTACTCTTTGTTTTATATCATTGTAAAAGTTACACAGACATCTTCATATCAAGGTGAAATTCTAAGTAATACTGTTAGTATAACCTAGATAAATCAGGTAGTTAGCTGGAATTTGATGAAAACATTTAAGGCTTAATTTTTTAGACTCAGCAAAAGCCAGTGATCTTTAATGATATATATGTATCTAAAGAATAACTCCCTCCTTCTTGACACATGGTTTTTCTGTTCCTTGGCATTCCTTCCCCGTAGTGAGCATCCTGAACCTTGCTTTGTTTGTCTCTGTCGGGAATCACAGGTTGCATCCAGTCTGACCCAGATTTGCTCTGTGATGCATTGTAGGGGCCGGAGTGGAAGGCTCTAAGAGATGGGGGAAATGCCTTTTCTAAGATGCCCTTCTTTCTTATAATTAGAGCATAAAAATTTATGTTACATTTTTCTCTACTACCAGTGTAATTTAAAAGCATCTGTCAAATGTCTGTACGTGCTTCATGTTAGATTTCCGGTCATATGTTTGATTTCTTTTTACAGTAGTCTTGATTTCAAATAATTTCAAATCTAAAGCTCGAACAATTTCAATCTAAAATGTAGGTATTATTGTTAGAGAAGTGAAATGTTAGTTATGTTTTTTCATTGCATGTACCCGGCACATGTGTTGTAGTCTCGAATCTCCATCAGGCTCCTGTGAGGTGGATGTGAGCTCAGCCTTACATATAGGAAGACAGCCTCAGACCCTCCTTACATCCTCGTAGTTTTTCTCAGTCAGTTCATGGAAATCACATAGTGATTTCAGGGTATGGTAAAGACAGGATGTGTAGCCAGGCCCAGCTGACTCCTAAGCCACTCAATATTTCATAGCGCATTGCTTCTCAGGGAACAGGTCATTGGGGAAATGCAGATGGGTTTGTGAATTACCTTTAATTTTATTTATTTATATTTTATTGTATCATATTTATTTTTCATCTGGATATCATCACAAAAGTGTTATTGAAGGCAACAATTGCAAATATATGTGCAGTGCTTTGCACTTATACAACGAGACAAAGATACTTATACAAAGATTGTGTGTTTCACTATTTAAAGCAGTTTTCAGATGAAATGCAAAGTTGTCTGGGTCTCTGGTTAGTCAAGTACCTGGAAGCTCTGAACAGTGATTATTTAGGACTCTTTTCCTTTACCATTTAATTGCAGGCTCTCCTAATCTCTGTCAGCCATTCACCTTTATGACCTTGCCTTATCTACCAGAACACAGATCCCTCTTACTAAAGGTAGCAGTGTGTTGCAGGCCCTAGCAGGGAATGTTTTCAGGTCTTCTGGGACCCTCTAATCAAAACTGTCACAAAGATGTCATTGGCACAAACACGTTGTTTGTCATCACTTTCTAAGCAGTCCTGGAATTGGACGCTGGCCACAGAGATCCTTAGGAGACATGAGTCCTTACCTCTGCCAATTGCCTGTTCTGTGGGCGATCCTAATTGTTGAATGCAGATCAGTTAACTTATGACATGTGATAGTAAATATCTATCCAAACTTTGGAGGATATAAGAAGTTAGTAAAAGAGGTGGGTTCCAATTAGTTAAAAACAAGTTGTGTAGTGTTAAAAGTTTTAATACATTTGGTAATAGTCTGTGCGACGTAAAATAGTAATCTTAAGCTTTCAATCTGATCAAATGAACGCTTGTCTACTAGGGATAATTTGATCCTAGTGTATTCACTTGGAGGACAAAATTAAATTAGTTAATGATTGCTTTACTGCCTAGCAGGATCTGATGTGTAAAATGTTTTTGAAATAATTTTGTCTGTAGTGTTTCTGACCCAAGGGCTGCAGAGGAAGCACGTGGTAGCAGTTACTCATATAGATTATATATATATATATGAAGTAAAAACACATAGCCAAAACCTGCCTTTTTCTGAATATAGCTGATCAGTTAATTTTTCCTTCTGCATAAGAAATCATCTCGAATGTTCTTACGTGATACGTAAAGTGGGGAGGGTGGAAGATAAACATATAACCCATTGGATTCTCTTTTCCAATATCTAGATTAGATCCTGTGCTGAAAGAGAAACCAAGAAAAAAGATGACATTCCAGAAGAAGACAAAGGAAATGTAAAACAGTGTGAAATCAATTATGTGTATGTATTCTTTTCCTTTTAGACCTACAGATTTGACAGTGAAGTGCTTCTCAAAGTGCTTTCAAAATAAATTACCTAATTAGTTGGGGATGGTGGTGCATGCCTGTAGGCCAAGCTACTCGGGAGGCTGAGACAGGAGGATTGTTTGAGCCCAGGAGTCCGAGGCTGCAGTGAGCTCTGATGACTACTGCATTCCAGCCTGGGTGACGGAGCAAGACCCTCTCTGACAAAATTAAATTAAAACTGATGGACGGCCGGGCGCGGTGGCTCAAGCCTGTAATCCCAGCACTTTGGGAGGCCGAGACGGGCGGATCACGAGGTCAGGAGATCGAGACCATCCTGGCTAACATGGTGAAACCCCGTCTCTACTAAAAAATACAAAAAATTAGCCGGGCGTGGTGGCGGACGCCTGTAGTCCCAGCTACTCAGGAGGCTGAGACAGGAGAATGGCGTGAACCCGGGAGGCGGAGCTTGCAGTGAGCTGAGATCTGGCCACTGCACTCCAGCCTGGGCGACAGAGGGAGACTCCATCTCAAAAAAAAAAAAAAAGAAAAGAAAAAAAAACTGGTGGACAAGAAGAGGCAACACAATGTAGCCTCTGGGACAGAGCCCTGAGCTCAATGCTGTTCTCAAGGCTTCAGTTTTCCTAATCATCATACCAGCTCTCAAAGCTAACGTCATGCGGGTTAGTCCATCTCCCTGTTCATTCACAGAACGGGTGTGATGCCAGTCAAAGGCTGTGCTATGGCCAGGACACGGAGGACTCCAGCCGGCATGCCCTAATAGAAGTGGGGCCTTGTGGTTCTTCCCAGTCAATGAGTGGCCCTCCTTTTGAGGGGTCATGGAGGTCATCTTTGTGGTTGAGAAGCTCCAGCTTATTAAAAAAATACAATTAGACTTTTTTTTTTCCCCTTCCGCAAGATGGAGTCTCACTCTGTTGCCCAGACTGGAGTGCAGTGGCATGATCTCGGCTCATCGCAGCCTTCACCTCCCAGGTTCATGTGATTTTCCTGCCTCAGCCTCCTAACTGGGACTACAGGCACGTGCCACTATGCTCAGCTAATTTTTATATTTTTAGTAGAAACAGGGTTTCACCATGTTGAACAGGCTGTTATCAAACTCCTGACCTCAAGTGATCTGCTTGCCTTGGCCTCCCAAAGTGCTGGGATTGCAGGCATGAGCCACTGCCCCTGGCCTACAGTTAGACTTTTTTAACAAGTGAAAAATAAATTAACAGTATTTATAAATTTAATAGTAAATATGTATAATCAGAGTTTGAGGTATTTTTCAATGAAGACATTTTCTTTGCAGAAAGAAATTTCAGAGCTTCCAAGACCACAAACTTAAAATAAGTAAAGAAGACAGTAAAATTCTTAAAAAGGCTCGGAAAGATGGATTTTTGCATGAGACGCTTCTGGACAGGTAGCTATTTACTTATTTCCACTATTTTCAGTATCCAATAGAAATGGCGTGTAGAAAACCTATGTTCTCTTAAATTACTATAGTTTTCACATTTTTGTCTTTATTTCTAATTTATGAATGTGGCAATATTACTTAGAGAGGACATCATAAGTTTGGGAAAAGACTGTCAAGAAAGAATCTAAAAATTATAACCGATTCTAAGTATATACTTTAAGAAATTCAGGTTTGACTGTATCTACTTCATAAATTTATCATTATCTTTTTATACCTGTTGGAACCAGAGTTAGAAAGAAGCAGTTTGACTAATGTAAAAATTATGTGGATTCTGTTAGAGTAGTTCAGGTTCCTTAAAATAAGAATAGATCAGCTAAAAATCTAAAAGCTAAACAAGTGAAATTGAAGCAGTTTTATTGTAAGATTTGGAAGAGTGCAGGATGTTTGTCATAGCACACTATTAATATTTATTAATCTTCCTATGTGGGTACGTAATGTCCTAGATTTACAACACAGGAAAACAGGCAGAGACGTTTAGCTGTGAGTGTCCAAGTATAAGTCAATTAAGTGCCAGATTTTGATAATCACCAGCCGCTCATTGAAGTCCTATGTTGCAAAGTTACTCTTACCCTTTTTTTTTCCATTTCTTGATAAGGCAATCTTTAATTACATATTTCCTGTTAACTAGCTGGTAGACTTCACACCTAAAGTCGTACATAATGTTAAGAATTTTTTCCAGCTGAGCAAATGAATACGTATCCAGATGGAAGAAATCAAGAAGAAGATATAAAATACAATCAGGATGTGGACTCTAAAACGAAATAAGCTCTGTGTCCTGTAACTTTTATCACTTCTAATAAGACAGCATTCTCACCCTATTGAATGGAAATTTAGAGCACCCTTAAATTCCAGAATAATTAAAATTGCTATTGTGGATTGAAAAAGCCCTTAGGCAACGTTTATTGACTGTTAGGAAATAACTGTTACAAGATTAGAATCCATTTTTTATAGAAACCAAATTTAAAAGTATACATATTTTAATATAAGTGTTGTGGTAATATAATAACCAAAATTGACCACACAGTTTTAAAGCTTTTTACATTTAGTAGCAGTTGAATATATATGGCATGCTTTACACAGATTAATTTTATTACTTTTCTTTGCTTAAACAGGAGAGCCAAATTGAAAGCCGACAGATACTGCAAATGACTGGGATTTTTGTTTCTGCTTTATCTTTTTGTGTTTTTTTCTGAATAAAATATTCAGAGGAAATGCTTTTAAAGAGTTCTTGAATTGTTGTGAAATTATTGTTTAACTAGTAACTAGTTTAACTAGGATTAAACAAGCTTAATCAAGATTCTTCATGGATGTACTTTTTTTTTTTTTTTAATATTATACTTTAAGTTCTAGGGTACATGTGCATAACGTGCAGGTTTGTTACATATGTATACTTGTGCCATGTTGGTGTGCTGCATCCATCAACTCGTCAGCACCCATCAACTCGTCATTTACATCAGGTATAACTCTCAATGCAATCCCTCCCCCCTCCCCCCTCCCCATGATAGGCCCCGGTGTGTGATGTTCCCCTTCCCGAGTCCAAGTGATCTCATTGTTCAGTTCCCACCTATGAGTGAGAACATGCGGTGTTTGGTTTTCTGTTCTTGTGATAGTTTGCTAAGAATGATGGTTTCCAGCTGCATCCATGTCCCTATAAAGGACACAAATTCATCCTTTTTTATGGCTGCATAGTATTCCATGGTGTATATGTGCCACATTTTCTTAATCCAGTCTGTCACTGATGGACATTTGGGTTGATTCTAAGTCTTTGCTATTGTGAATAGTGCCACGATAAACATACGTGTGCATGTGTCTTTATAACAGCATGATTTATAATCCTTTGGGTATATACCCAGTAATGGGATGGCTGGGTCATATGGTACATCTAGTTCTAGATCCTTGAGGAATCACCATACTGTTTTCCAAATGGTTGAATTAGTTTACAATCCCACCAACAGTGTAAAAGTGTTCCTATTTCTCCACATCCTCTCCAGCACCTGTTGTTTCCTGACTTTTTAATGATCGCCATTCTAACTGGTGTGAGATGGTATCTCATTGTGGTTTTGATTTGCATTTCTCTGATGGCCAGTGATGATGAGCATTTTTTCATATGTCTGTTGGCTGTATAAATGTCTTCTTTTGAGAAATGTCTGTTCATATCCTTTGCCCACTTTTTGATGGGGTTGTTTGTTTTTTTCTTGTAAATTTGTTTGAGTTCTTTGTAGGTTCTGGATATTAGCCCTTTGTCAGATGAGTAGATTGCAAAAATTTTCTCCCATTCTGTAGGTTGCCTGTTCACTCTGATGGTAGTTTCTTTTGCTGTGCAGAAGCTCTTTAGTTTAATGAGATCCCATTTGTCAATTTTGGCTTTTGCTGCCATTGCTTTTGGTGTTTTAGACATGAAGTCTTTGCCCATGCCTATGTCCTGAATGGTACTACCTAGGTTTTCCTCTAGGGTTTTTATGGTATTAGGTCTAACATTTAAGTCTCTAATCCATCTTGAATTAATTTTCGTATAAGGAGTAAGGAAAGGATCCAGTTTCAGCTTTCTACTTATGGCTAGCCAATTTTCCCAGCACCATTTATTAAATAGGGAATCCTTTCCCCATTTCTTGTTTCTCTCAGGTTTGTCAAAGATCAGATGGCTGTAGATGTGTGGTATTATTTCTGAGGACTCTGTTCTGTTCCATTGGTCTATATCTCTCTTTTGGTACCAGTACCATGCTGTTTTGGTTACTGTAGCCTTGTAGTATAGTTTGAAGTCAGGTAGCGTGATGCCTCCAGCTTTGTTCTTTTGACTTAGGATTGTCTTGGCAATGCGGGCTCTTTTTTGGTTCCATATGAACTTTAAAGCAGTTTTTTCCAATTCTGTGAAGAAACTCATTGGTAGCTTGATGGGGATGGCATTGAATCTATAAATAACCTTGGGCAGTATGGCCATTTTCATGATATTGATTCTTCCTATCCATGAGCATGGTATGTTCTTCCATTTGTTTGTGTCCTCTTTTATTTCACTGAGCAGTGGTTTGTAGTTCTCCTTGAAGAGGTCCTTTACATCCCTTGTAAGTTGGATTCCTAGGTATTTTATTCTCTTTGAAGCAGTTGTGAATGGAAGTTCATTCATGATTGGGCTCTCTGTTTGTCTGTTATTGGTGTATAAGAATGCTTGTGATTTTTGCACATTAATTTTGTATCCTGAGACTTTGCTGAAGTTGCTTATCAGCTTAAGGAGATTTGGGGCTGAGACAATGGGGTTTTCTAAATATACGATCATGTCATCTGCAAACAGGGACAATTTGACTTCTTCTTTTCCTAACTGAATACCCTTTATTTCTTTCCCTTGCCTGATTGCCCTAGCCAGAACTTCCAACACTATGTTGAATAGGAGTGGCGAGAGAGGGCATCCCTGTCTTGTGCCAATTTTCAAAGGGAATTTTTCCAGTTTTTGCCCATTCAGTATGATATTGGCTGTGGGTTTGTCATAAATAGCTCTTATTATTTTGAGGTACGTTCCATCAATACCGAATTCATTGAGCGTTTTTAGCATGAAGGGCTGTTGAATTTTGTCAAAAGCCTTTTCTGCATCTATTGAGATAATCATGTGGTTCTTGTTTTTGGTTCTGTTTATATGCTGGATTATGTTTATTGATTTGCAAATGTTGAAGCAGCCTTGCATCCCAGGGATGAAGCCCACTTGATCATGGTGTATAAGCTTTTTGATGTGCTGCTGAATCCGGTTTGCCAGTATTTTATTGAGGATTTTTGCATCGATGTTCATCAGGGATATTGGTCTAAAATTCTCTTTTTTTGTTGTGTCTCTGCCAGGCTTTGGTATCAGGATGATGTTGGCCTCATAAAATGAGTTAGGGAGGATTCCCTCTTTTTCTATTGATTGGAATAGTTTCAGAAGGAATGGTACCAGCTCCTCCTTGTACCTCTGGTAGAATTCAGCTGTGAATCCATCTGGTCCTGGACTTTTTTTGGTTGGTAGGCTATTAATTATTGCCTCAATTTCAGAGCCTGCTATTGGTCTATTCAGGGATTCAACTTCTTCCTGGTTTAGTCTTGGAAGAGTGTAAGTGTCCAGGAAATTATCCATTTCTTCTAGATTTTCCAGTTTTTTTGTGTAGAGGTGTTTATAGTATTCTCTGATGGTAGTTTGTATTTCTGTGGGATCGGTGGTGATATCCCCTTTATCATTTTTTATTGCGTCTATTTGATTCTTCTCTCTTCTTTGTTAGTCTTGCTAGCGGTCTGTCAATTTTGTTGATCTTTTCAAAAAACCAACTCCTGGATTCATTGATTTTTTTTTGGAGGGTTTTTTGTGTCTCTATCTCCTTCAGTTCTGCTCTGATCTTAGTTATTTCTTGCCTTCTGCTAGCTTTTGAATGTGTTTGCTCTTGCTTCTCTAGTTCTTTCAATTTTGATGTTAGAGTGTCAATTTTAGATCTTTCCAGCTTTCTCTTGTGGGCATTTAGTGCTATAAATTTCCCTCTACACACTGCTTTAAATGTGTCCCAGAGATTCTGGTATGTCGTATCTTTGTTCTCATTGGTTTCAAAGAACATCTTTATTTCTGCCTTCATTTCGTTATGTACCCAGTAGTCATTCAGGAGCAGGTTGTTCAGTTTCCATGTAGTTGAGCGGTTTTGATTGAGTGTCTTAGTCCTGAGTTCTAGTTTGATTGCACTGTGGTCTGAGAGACAGTTTGTTATAATTTCTGTTCTTGTACATTTGCTGAGGAGTGCTTTACTTCCAATTATGTGGTCAATTTTGGAGTAAGTGCGATGTGGTGCTGAGAAGAATGTATATTCTGTTGATTTGGGGTGGAGAGTTCTATAGATGTCTATTAGGTCTGCTAACTGCAGAGATGAGTTCAATTCCTGGATATCCTTGTTAACTTTCTGTCTCGTTGATCTGTCTAACGTTGACAGTGGAGTGTTGAAGTCTCCCATTATTATTGTATGGAAGTCTAAGTCTCTTTGTAAGTCTCTAAGGACTTGCTTTATGAATCTGGGTGCTCCTGTATTGGTGCATATATATTTAGGATAGTTAGCTCTTCCTGTTGAATTGATCCCTTTACCATTATGTAATGGCCTTCTTTGTCTCTTTTGATCTTTGATGGTTTAAAGTCTGTTTTATCAGAGACTAGTATTGCAACCCCTGCTTTTTTTTGTTCTCCATTTGCTTGGTAAATCTTCCTCCATCCCTTTATTTTGAGCCTATGTATGTCTCTGCATGTGAGATGGGTCTCCTGAATACAGCAGACTGATGGGTCTTGACTCTTTATCCAGTTTGCCAGTCTGTGTCTTTTAATTGGAGCATTTAGTCCATTTACATTTAAGGTTAATATTGTTATGTGTGAACTTGATCCTGCCATTATGATATTAACTGGTTATTTTGCTCGTTAGTTGATGCAGTTTCTTCCTAGCCTCGATGGTCTTTACGTTTTGGCATGTTTTTGCAATGGCTGGTACCAGTTGTTCCTTTCCATGTTTAGTGCTTCCTTCACGGTCTCTTGTAAGGCAGGCCTAGTGGTGACAAAATCTCTAAGCATTTGCTTATCTGTAACGGATTTTATTTCTCCTTCACTTATGAAACTTAGTTTGGCTGGATATGAAATTCTAGGTTTAAAATTATTTTCTTTAAGAATGTTGAATATTGGCCGCCACTCTCTTCTGGCTTGTAGAGTTTCTGCCGAGAGATCTGCTGTTAGTCTGATGGGCTTCCCTTTGTGGGTAACCCGACCTTTCTCTCTGGCTGCCCTTAAGATTTTTTCCTTCATTTCAACTTTGGTGAATCTGGCAATTATGTGTCTTGGAGTTGCTCTTCTCGAGGAGTATCTTTGTGGCGTTCTCTGTATTTCCTGGATTTGAATGTTGGCCTGCCCTACTAGGTTGGGGAAGTTCTCCTAGATGATATCCTGAAGAGTGTTTTCCAACTTGGTTCCATTTTCCCCCTCACTTTCAGGCACCCCAATCAGACGTAGATTTGGTCTTTTTACATAATCCCATACTTCTTGCAGGCTTTGTTCATTTCTTTTTCTTCTTTTTTCTTTTGGTTTCTCTTCTCGCTTCATTTCATTCATTTGATCCTCAATCGCTGATACTTTTTCTTCCAGTTGATCGAGTCAGTTACTTAAGCTTGTGCATTTGTCATGTATTTCTCGTGTCATGGTTTTAATCTCTTTCATTTCGTTTATGACCTTCTCTGCATTAATTACTCTAGCTATCAATTCTTCCACTTTTTTTTCAAGATTTTTAGTTTCTTTGCGCTGGGTACGTAATTCCTCCTTTAGCTCTGAGAAGTTTGATGGACTGAAGCCGCCTTCTCTCATCTTGTCAAAGTCATTCTCCGTCCAGCTTTGATCCGTTGCTGGCGATGAGCTGCGCTCCTTTGCCGGGGGAGATGCGCTCTTATTTTTTGAATTTCCGGCTTTTCTGCCCTGCTTTTTCCCCATGTTTGTGGTTTTATCTGCCTCCGGTCTTTGATGATGGTGACGTACTGTTGGGGTTTTGGTGTAGGTGTCCTTCCTGTTTGATAGTGTTCCTTCTAACAGTCAGGACCCTCAGCTGTAGGTCTGTTGGAGATTGCTTGAGGTCCACTCCAGACTCTGTTTGCCTGGGTATCAGCAGCAGAGGCTGCAGAAGATAGAATATTGCTGAACAGCGAGTGTACCTGTCTGATTCTTGCTTTGGAAGCTTCCTCTCAGGGGTGTACTCCACCCTGTGAGGTGTGGGGTGTCAGACTGCCCCTAGTGGGGGATGTCTCCCAGTTAGGCTGCTCAGGGGTCAGGGACCCACTTGTGCAGGCAGTCTGTCTGTTTTCAGATCTCAGCCTCCGTGTTGGGAGATCCACTGCTCTCTTCAAAGCTGTCAGACAGAGTTGTTTGCATCTGCAGAAGTTTCTGCTGCTTTTGTTGTTGTTTACTGTGCCCTGTCCCCAGAGGTGGAGTCTACAGAGACAGGCAGGTTTCCTTGAGCTGCTGTGAGCTCCACCCAGTTCGAGCTTCCCAGCAGCTTTGTTTACCTACTTAAGCCTCATCAATGGCGGGCGCCTCTCCCCCAGCCTCGCTGCTGCCTTGCAGTTAGATCGCAGACTGCTGTGCTAGCAATGAGGGAGGCTCCGTGGGCGTGGGACCCTCCCGGCCAGGTGTGGGATATAATCTCCTAGTGTGCCCGTTTGCTTAAAGCGCAGTATTGGAGTGGGAGTTACCCAATTTTCCAGGTGTTGTGTGTCTCAGTTCCCCTGGCTAGGAAAAGGGATTCCCTTCCCCCTTGCGCTTCCCAGGTGAGGCGATGCCTCGCCCTGCTTCAGCTCTCGCTGGTCGGGCTGCAGCAGCTGACCAGCACCGATTGTCCGGCACTCCCTAGTGAGATGAACCCAGTACCTCAGTTGCAAATGCAGAAATCACCGGTCTTCTGTGTCACTCGCGCTGGGAGTTGGAGACTGAAGCTGTTCCTATTCGGCCATCTTGCTCCGCCTCCCGGATGTACTTTTTAGCTAACTACAATTTTTCGCATGGACTGAAACCTACAGTACACACTTAATGTACCACAGAATTTTTTTCTGGATTTCCTGTCCTGAAGCATGCAGTGTACTAGAAACCAATTCTTCCTACACTGCTTGTGGAATCTGTCTTACTGGATCATAATCTTACTTTATACAATAGATGCTTGATCAGTGCCTTTAATAGGAAGTTAGAAATTCCCAATCCAATCAACAAGGCTTTGATTCTGCCTCCGAAGTACTACCCAGATCACAGACAGTCCAAATGTCAGAACTAGGGGCCTGGGTGGAGAGGACAAATCATCTGTTAGGGAGTGGGACCGAAAGTGGAAACATTACAAAAGAGCAAGTAGGCTCAGAGCAGAGGGGAGAGTAGTGCTGGGGAAACTCCCTACTGAGGACGGATTAGCCACAGTGGATATGTATGGGATGCTTTTGTCCTTGTGGGCTGGAATGGAAGCTGAAGAAATTCAAATGCTAAGTGTTGCTTAGGTCTGCTTTGTTGAAGCCTGTCTCTTTCAGAGTTCCTAAACACAATATTCCCATGGCATCTAATCCCAGTGAGTGCTCCACATCCAGACTGTGGATCAGATGTCACGGGAAATTCTGCTTCAGGTTGGTTCAAGCATCTGGATGTTGTCAAAAGCCCACGTTGTGTGCTGGCCTAACCTGAAAGACCCTATCTAGTTCTAGCCTTTGAATTCCATCAGTCACCAGATCTAGAGTTACATGGCATCTGTACAAGCTCGGTAGCTGAGGCACAGGATCAGGCCCAGAAAGGAGCTTTTGGAGCGTTTGTTGTAGGTCTAGCTCCAGCTTGGCCCTCCAGTTCCAATAGCTGCACTTTGTCTCATCTTGGGTTCTGATCCTTGGATTGGAAACAAAGTAACTACTCTGATCCCACAAAGCAGTGGTTCCTGTTCCCAACTGGTGACTATTTTGCCTCCCAGGGGATATTTTTGGTTTTCACATCTGGGATGTGGTGTTAGAGGGTAGAGGCTAGGGATGCTGCGAAGCATGTGGCAAAATCCTGTTCTGCCCAGAACGCTAATAGTGCCAAGGTTATGCAGCCTTCCCACCCAAGGGCTTGGTCTATTCCTTGCTTTTGCCAGCTCCCTAACCCTGAAACACAGCAGTTCAAATTTATCTGCATAAGCGTCTCCGAGGGACCTGCACGTTTCCAATGTCTACTGCCGAGACCATCCGTGGAGATGCGGGCTTAGCAGGTCTCCAATGTCAACTGCCGAGACCATCCGTGGAGATGCAGGCTTAGCAGGTCTCCAGTGCCAACTGCCGAGACCATCCGTGGAGACGCAGGCTTAGCAGGTCTCCAGTGCCGACTGCCGAGACCATCCATGGAGATGCAGGCTTAGCAGGTCTCCAGTGTCGACTGCCGAGACCGCAGGCTTAGCAGGTCTCCAATGTCTACTGCCGAGACCATCCGTGGAGATGCAGGCTTAGCAGGTCTCCAGTGCCGACTGCCGAGACCATCCATGGAGATGCAGGCTTAGCAGGTCTCCAGTGCCGACTGCCGAGACCATCCATGGAGATGCAGGCTTAGCAGGTCTCCAATGCCGACTGCCGAGACCATCCATGGAGATGCAGGCTTAGCAGGTCTCCAGTGTCGACTGCCGAGACCGCAGGCTTAGCAGGTCTCCAATGTCTACTGCCGAGACCATCCGTGGAGATGCAGGCTTAGCAGGTCTCCAATGTCGACTGCTGAGACCATCCGTGGAGATGCAGGCTTAGCAGGTGTAGGACTGGGCTCCACATTTGCATGTGAACAAGTACTCCAGGTCATTCCGAAGCAAGTGATACGAAGCACACATTGAGGATCACCGCCTTAACGAAACTGAATCTTGCCTCCCACTTGGTATCTGAGACCATCTGCCTGCTGACTGGTTTTCCTGGCACAAACATTCTGCATGCAGGCACCGTGTGTTCTTGGACTCCATGTCACCTCGTTCAGCCTCATGTTCCCTCGGTTCCTGACCCCAGTGAGCAGAACTAATTACAGATCTTGACAACAGAAGATACAGATTTAAAATAATACATTACCTATTCCCACGGACTTTATCCACTAGTGAAGGAGGACAACTGGACAAATGGAGAGGGTAGGTGGGGTCTCCATCCCTGTTTCTCCCATTCCGCTTTATACAAACCCCAGCTAGACCACTGGGAGAGCAACAGAGGTTAAGAATGACTGCATCGAAATATTGTCATCTGGTCCACTCTTCTTCCATCTTGAACACAAGGATATCATGAGTTTTGTTTAAAGCAGTGCTGAAACCAAGATAAACTCTGGCTTAGCCCCTGACAGATCAGCCTAATAATCATATCAAAACCAAGATTACCTAAAAGCACTAACCAAAGGAAAAGCTCCCACACTCCAACCTATGACTGCTCACATTTTTCAGATTGAATAATTTCAATTGTATTTTAGGTTCATTGACTCTTTACCGCCTCCAAGCTGCTCCTAAAGACAACTGATTATTATTTTTTAACTTGGAAAACTTTCACTTCTAGAATTTCCACTTGAGCCTTTGTTATTGTAGTTTTTCTTCTCTGCTATGTTTCCTATCCATTTATTTATAAGGGTTTTTGGGGTTTTGATTTTAGTAAGAATTATAATAACTACTTTAAAAATCCACACTAATTCCAACATCTGGATCATCTTGAGGTCAGTCTATATTGGTTGCCTTTTTCTTTGAATATGTTTAATATAAATTAGTATAAATGAATATAACTAGTGATTAAAATAAATTAATGTGTTTGGCTCCACGTTTCTGTCTTCTGCCTTCTGTCACTGATGTTTTATTCCTATCCTTGTTGTTTTCTATACTTTATTATGTCTTTTTCTGTCTTGCGATTTGAAAACTATATGACACATTGTAATGTTTTAATTTTTCTAATTTTTTGCTTTTAATTTTAACTAATTTTATTTTTAGAGAAGTGCAGGTTCACAGCTAAACAGAGCAGAGAGTACAGACTTCCCATATGTCCCTTTCCCCACACACAGCCTCCCCACGACAGCTTCCTGTCTCACAGGAGTGCACCTGTGACAACCAGGACCTACCTTGACCCTTCATTGTTGCTCAAAGCTTACCGTGCACATTCATGTTTCCTCTTCACGTTGTACGTTCTGAGTCTTGACAAAAGTATAATGGTGACGGGATATTACTCACTGCTAACAGGAGATGATCTGTCAAGCCACAAAACAATATAAGGAGGAAACTTAAATGCATATTGCTAAGAGAAGAAGCCAATCCGAAAAGTCTACATACTGTTCGATTCCAATTATATGACGTTCCGGAAACGGTGAAACCGTGGGAACAGTAGAAACATCAGTGGTTGCCATGAACCAAGGGGAAGGAAGACAAGGAAACAGAGCACAGAGAATCTTCACGGCAGTAAAACCATTCTGTATGATACTATAATGGTAGACATACATTTGTAAAAATCTACCTTAACTTTTAATCTTTTAAATTACGGTGTTTTTTTGTTGTTGTTTTGTTTTTTGTTTTTTGTTTTTCTGATGGAGTCTTGCTCTGTTGCCAGGCTGGAGTGCAGTGGCACGATCTCGGCTCACTGCAACATCTGCCTCCTGGGTTCAAGCGATTCTCCTGCCTCAGCTTCCGAGTAGCTGGATCTACAGGTGCCCACCACTGTGCCCGGGTTAGTAGAGACTGGGTTCACCATCTTGTCCAGGCTGGTCTTGAACTCCTGACCTCGTGATCCATCTGCCTCAGCCTCCCAAAGTGCTGGGATTACAGGCGTGAGCCACCGCGCCGGGCCGTTTTTCTTTTAAAAACTGCAGACAAGCTGGGTGCGGTGGCTCAAGCCTGTAATGGCTGCACTTTGGGAGGTTGAAGTGACTGGGTTGCTTGAGCCCAGGAGTTCAAGACCAGTGGGGCAACATAGTGAGACCCCATCTCTACAAAAGAAAAATGATTAAAAAAAATAGCCAGGCATAGTGCTGCATGTGTGTAGTCCCAGCTACTCCGGAGGCTGTGGTAGAAAAATCACTTGACCCAGCAGTTTAAGGCTGCAGTGTGTTATGATCACACCACTGCACTCTGGCCTGGGCGACAGAGCGAAACCCCATCTCAAAACAAAGAACAACCAAAAACCTACAAGCACCCCTCAGAGATAGTGTGGGTTTGGTTCCAGACCACTGCAATAAGGCAAATGTTACAACCAAAAACCTACAAGCACCCCTCAGAGATAGTGTTGGTTTGATTCCAGACCACTGCAATAAGGCAAATCTTACAATCAAGTTAGTCGCACAAACATTTTATTTCCCAGTGCTTATAAAAGTTATGCTTAAACTATATTGTCGTCTAATGACTATGTAATAATTAATTAGTAGTTAATAGCATTATGTCTAAAAAGTATGCACATAACTTAAAATACCTAATTGCTAAAAAATACTAATGAAAATCTGAGCCTTACCAAGTCATAATGTTTTTGCTGGTGGGGATCTTGCCTCTGTATTGACGGCTGCTGGCTGATCAGTGTGGGAGTTGCTGAAGGTTGCCCATGTCAATTTCTTAAAATAAAACAATTTCTTAAGAAATTGCCCGTGTCAATTTCTTAAAATAAAACAATGAAGTTTGTTCCTTTTACAAAAGATTTCCCTGTAGCATATGATGCTGTTTGACAGCATTTCATCCACAGTAGAACTTCCTTCAAAACTGGAGTCAACCCTCTCGAACCCTGCTGCTGCTTTCTCAACCAGGTTTATGAAATATCCTAAATCCTTTGCTGTCATTTCAGCAATGTTCATAGCATCTCCACTTGGAGTAGGTTCCATCTCAAGAAAATACTTTCTTTTCTCATCCATAAGAAGCAACTCCCCATTTGTTCAAGTTTTATCATGAGTTTACAGCAATTTCATCTCATCTTAAGGTTCTAATTCTAATTCTAGTCTTGCGATTTCTACTGCATCTGCAGGGACTTCCTCCACTGACATCCTGAGCCCTCAAAGTCATCCAGAAGGGCTGGAATCAACTTCTTCCAAACTCCTGTTAATGTTGATATTTCAACCTCCTCCCATCAATCACAAATGTCCTTAATGGCATTTAAGGGTTGCTATTAAGGACATTTGTGATTCACGGGAGGAGGTTGAAATATCATGAAAGGATTGACGGTGAATCCTTTCCAAAAGGTTTTCAATTAAGTTTATCCAGATTCATCAAAGAAATCACTGTCTGTGACAGCTATACCTTTACAAAATGCATTTACTATTTAATACTAAGACCTGAAAGTCAAAACCACTCCTTGATCCACAGGCTGAAAGGTAGATACTGTATTAGCAGCCATGAAAATAACATTAATTTCCAAGTACATCTCCATCTAAGCTTCTGGGTAGCTAGGTGAATTGTCAATAAGCAGCAATCTTTTTTTCCTTTTTTCGTTTCGTTTCTTCTTTTTTTTTTTTTTTTTTTTTTTTGTTCTTAGTCTCACTCTGTCGCCCAGGCTGGAGTGCAGTGCGCGATCTCGGCCTCCAGGGTTCACGCCATTCTCCTGCCTCGGCGGCGTCTAGAGTAGCTGGGACTACAGGCGCCGCCACCACGCCCGGCTAATTTTTAAAAATATTTTTAGTAGAGACGGGGTTTCACCGTGTTAGCCAGGATGGTCTCCATCTCCTGACCTCATGATCGCCCACCTCGGCCTCCCAAAGTGCTGGGATTACAGGCGTGAGCCGTGCGCTCTGCCCATCCTTTGAAGTTTTGAAGCCAAGCGTTGACTTCTCTCTAGCGATGAAAATTCTACATCTTCACTAAGCTTAATCATTTCTAGCTCTGGACTTAAAGTGAGAGACGTGCAATTCTTCCTTTCATATGAGCTCTTTGAGGCCACTGTGGTTATTAATTGACACCCCAACAGGTGTCACCCTCCTTCCTCCTCTATCGAGTTCACTTACACCGGGGCGCGGCGAACGGGGCTTCCCGCAGCCCACACGCCCTGCGCGCCTGGGGCTCTCCCACAGGGGGCTTTCGTGAGCCAGGAAGCAGGGGCTGTCGCCCTGCTTCAGCCCAGCCAGGCTACGCAGGCAGAAGGAATCTTCCAACCTGCCCCGGCACGCGGGGATTTTGCGTATGCTGCCCTGGCTGCTGTGGAAGTGGGGTTCTCCCACCATCCGACTCCTCGGTGGCCTCCGCACCCCAACAAATGACAGGAAGACCAGGATCCGCAGCACAGCAGCCTGCTGGGCGCGTGCTCAGTGGGACAGCCTGGGTCCGCTCCAGCTGAGTCACAGACCAAGGTGTGCTGGCGCCACCCACGTCCCAGCGGAATCGCTGGTGGGGCTGGAGCCCCAGGTCACCAGGGCAGCGTGGGAACCCGAAGATGGGGCAGCTCCACCTCCGGAGCCCGCGACCCCGGAGGCCTCCGCGTCAAGCACAGATGCAAGCCATCCGGGCGCCCTCCCAACCGCTCCAAGAGCCTCAGCGCTAGTCTGCACTTCCCTCCAGCCTGTTAGATGAGCTCCTGTCGCAGAGTTTCAGCAAAATGCACAACCTTTCCTAGATCCGGCGCCACTGGGGGAGCTGAAGGACGTGGAACAGCCCGCTCCGCTGGAATCACTCCTCAACCAGGAGGAACACCCGGCTCTGCTGGAGGAGCTTTAGGACGCGGGGTTGGGAGGGGGTGGGGGCAGGGCTGCGGCCTCTCGTTCGTAGTGAACCTCTGGCTGGGTATGGAGAGGCGTCTCTTCCCTTCCAGCTGACCTGTCTAGGATCCCTGAGTTCCAGGTCCGGTGAGAGACTCCACACAGAGGAGGGCTGTCATTCTTTCCTGAGCATCCCTGGGATCCCAGAGCCTGTCCAGGTACCGGGAGGTGGACTGTCTACTGCTCATGCGCGGGTTTGCACACAGCCGGCTAGGCTTTGGGACCCGCCCAGGCGGAGCTTTCATCCCATCTCCCCCGCCCGCCCCGCGTTCTTCAGTGGGTTGGGCGGAGACCTGCATCCCAGGAAACACTGGCCCGGACAGCCGCCAGGCCTGCTCTCCTTTCCGTATCTCGCCACCTCTGCCTCCCCCGGCCACCGTCACTCGCCTACCTGTGCATCACCTTGGAGAGCCTGACAGCTAAATGCAGACCCGAGACCCCGCGCAAACCGGGGTGCTGCCCTTTCTACGCGGGAGGGAACGCAGGCAGGGATGGGGAGAGGAACGGAGACAGGGAGGGAGCGATGGAGGGAGGAAAGAACGGATGGACGGAGGGACCTGAGACGGGACGGAGGGATAGAGGGACGGAGGGAGGAACTGAGGGAGGGAAGGAGGGAAACACGGAGGGAGGGAGCAAGAGACAGTGAGAGGAAGGCAGAGAGAAAAGCCGACTTCTGCCTCCGGGACCGGCAGGACCTCGCACTCCGGGAAAATGTCGGGTGCCCAGTGCGGGCTGAGTGCTCGGCCCACAGCCGCGTCGGCCTGCGGGGCGCTCACCGGCCCTCCGAACGGCCAGCCCGCGTCACTTCATCCTGGAGCAATTCAGACGAATTCCGTCTCTCAAGGAATGAGCGAATTGCCCAGAGAGCAATGAGCCTAGACTCCGGTGGTCGTCCGTTTTCCATCCACATGGTTCACAGATGACATAGCTCCAGACTGGGCTTGCAACAGAGCGCGAGGTAGATAGTCCCGTCCACACAGGAGACGCACTCAGGCCGACTGAAACGTGGTTTCCTGGTTTCGGGTTCCACGTTCCTCTGCAAGGGGGCCTGTTGCTCACGTGTCTCTGGCCCCCGAAAGCGAGATCATGTTGACTGTTTGTTTCCCAAGCTCTGTGGGGACCCAGAAACCTCCAGGGAAGCGTGGAAAAGCAGCGCCGTGTCCGCGCTCTCCTTTCCAGTTTCCAAACCGGCCACAGTGGAGACTCCCCACGTTGCAGGAAACAGGAATCCATCGTCAGGCTGTGATGCACGGGATGTTTCTTTTCTCTGTGGTTTCGCTCTCGTTTTCTACATGAAAATGAACAAGATCCACACACCTGCGTGTGTGAGACTATCACGGCATCGGCGACACCCACCGGCATTGTCGCCTTCACGGAGAGGGCCTGGAAAACTCAAGACTGTCATGGAGGTTCAGTTCCGCACTCCACCCTTCCAGGGTGGTTTCTCCCTGAAATCGTGTGTGAGCCCAGAGAGAAACTTCCAGTTTCCGTAGAATTCTGGAGAATCCAGAGAGCCAGCCCCAGAAGCCCCCCTTTCCCGCCGATCTGGCCCCACCTCCACCTGCCACACAAGGCCCTGGTCCTGTGGTTTCTGGCTTCGGAGGGCGGGCTACCTACGGTCCTTGGGTGCTCACGCATATTCACGAAGGGGTGAAGCTGGTGGTCTTTATAAGGGGGCTTATGAAAAGGTCTTTATAAGCGCAGAGGCCAACTGAGGTGCACGCGAGCCGCCGGCCTCTCTCCGTCCGTGTCTGTCGGTGAAATTCCGGCCAGGTGCCCCCGCGATGCTCTCCCCACACCTTTCGACAGCCCTTTCCCAGGAAGCCCGAGGACGAGGCCGGCGAAGGAGACTCGTTTGTAACCCGAACGAAAAAGATGCCCTGCCAGCGTGCTTTGAGCGGAACCCCGACCCGAACTGGCCAGAGGGACTTGACCTTTCGAGTCCAGGATTCAGATTTCGAGTCCAGGATTCACCCAGGTGTGAAGCCTAGTATTCATTAGTTATTTTTTTTCTGATTCTCTCCCTCCTCCCACCTCTACTCTCAGGTAATACCCAGTGTCTTTTGTTCCTTTCCATGTGTCCATGTGTTCTCATCATTTAGTTCCAACTTTTAAGTGAGAACATGCAGTATTTGTTTTTCTGTTTCTGTGTTATTTTGCTAAAAATAATGGCCTTCAGCTCCATCCAGGTTCCTGCAAAGGGCATGATCTCATTCTTTTTTATGGCTGCATAGGATTCCATGGTGTATATGTACAACATTTTCTTCATTCAGGCTATGATTGATGGGCATTCAGGTTGATTCTATGTCTTTGCAGTTGTGAATAGTGCTGCAGTGAACTTACACATGCATTTGTCTTTCGAATAGAATGATTTGTATTCCTTCAGGTATATACCCAGTAATGGGATAGCTGGGTCAAATGGTATTTCTGTTTTTAGTTCCTTGAGGAATCACCACACTGTCTTCCACAATAGTTGAACTAATTTACACTCCCACCTATAGTGTATAAGGGCTCTTTTTCTCTGCAACCTTGCCAGCATTTGTTTCTTTTTGACTTTTTGATAATAGCCATTCTGACTGTTGTGAGATGGTATCTCATTGTGGTTTTGATTTGCATTTCTCTAATGATCAGTGATGTTGAGCATTTTAAAATACGATTTTTGGTTACATGGATGTTTTCTTTTGAAAAGTGTCTGTTCATGTACTTTGCCCACTTTTAATGGAGTTTTTTTCTTGTTAATTTGTTAAATTCTTTATAGATGCTGGATATTAGACCTTTGCCAGGTGCATAGTTTGCAACAGTTTTCTCCCATTCTGTAGGTTGTCTGTTCACTCTGTTGATATTTTTCTTTTCTGTGAAGAAGCTCTTTAGTTAATTAAATCCCATTTGCCTATTTTTGCTTTTGCTGCAATTGCTTTGGTGTCTTCGTCATGAATTCTTGGCCTATTTTCATGTCCTGAATGGTATTGCCTAGGTTGTCTTCTGGGAGTTTTTATAGTTTTGGGTTTTACATGTAAGTGTTCCATTCATCTTAAGTTAATTTTTGTGTATGATGTATGGAAGGGATCCAGTTTCAATCTTCTGCAAATGGCTAACCAGTTATCCCAGTAACATTTAGCAATAGGGAATCTTTTCCCCATTGCTTGTGGGGTGTTTTGTTGTTGTTGTTTTTTGTTTTCTTGAGATGGAGTCTCACTCTGTTGCCCAGACTGGAGTGCAGTGGCATCCATTGCTTATTTTTATCAGGTTTGTGAAAGATCAGATAGCTGTTTAGTTTTAGGTATGCATCCTTATTTCTAAGTTTTCTATTCTGTTCCATTTGTGTTTGTGTCTGTTTTTGTTCCAGTACCATGCTGTTTTGGTTATTGTAGCCCTGTAGTATAGTTTGAAATTGGGTAGCATGATGCCTCCAGCTTTGTTCTTTCTGCTTGGGATTGCCTTGGCTATTCAGGCTATTTTTTGGTTCTATATGAATTTTAAAATAGTTTTTTCTAGTTCTGTGAAGCATGTCATTGGTAGTTTGACAAGAATAGCATTGAATCTATAAATTGTTTTGGGCAGTATGGCCATTTTTACAATATTGATTTTTTTAAATCTTAAGCATGGAATTTTTTTCCATTTGTTTGTATTATCTAGTTTCTTGAGCAGCATTTTATAGTTATCCTTGTAGAGATCTTTCACCTTCCTAGTTAGCTGTATTCCTAGGAATGTTGTCCTTTTCTGTGGCAGTTGTGAGTGGGATTGTGTTCTTTATTTGGCTCTCAGCTTGACTGTTGTTGGTATATGGCAATGTTAGTTATTTTCAAACATTGATTTTGTATCCTGAGACTTTACTGAAGCTGTTTGTCAGCTTAAGAAGCTTTTGGGGCAAGATTATGGGATTTGTTAGGTATAAGATCATGTTATCTTCAAACAGGGATAGTTTGACTTCCTGTCCTTCTATTTGTATGCCCATTATTTTTTTATCTTGCCTGATTGCCCGGCCAGGACTTCCAACACTATGTTGAATAAGAGTGGTGAGAGAAGGCATCCTTGTCTTGTGCCAGTTTTTAAGAGGAATGCTTCCAGCTTTTGCCCATTCAGTATGGTATTGACTGTGAGTTTGTTATATATGGCTCTTATTAATTTGAGGTATGCTCCTTCAATATCTAGGTTATTGAGAGTGTTAATTGTGAATGATTGTTGAATCTTATTGAAGGCCTTTTGTGCATCTATTGAGATAATCATGTTGTTTTTGTCTTTAGTTATGTTTATGTGATAGACCACATTTATTGTTTTCCATACGTTGAACTAACCTTGCATCCCGGGGATAAAGCCTACTTGATCATGGTGGATATGCTTTTTGATGTGCTGCTGGATTTGGTTTGCCAGTATTTTGCTGAGGTTGAAGTTTTTGCATTGATGTTCATGAAAAATATCAGCCTGAAGTTTCCTACTTTTGTTCTGTCTCTGCCGGTTTTGGTATCAGGATGATGCTGGCTTCAGAGAGTGTGTTAGGGAGCAGCCCCTTCTCCCCAAGTTTTTGGAAGAGTTTCAGTAGGAATGGAACCAGCTCTTCTTTGTACATCTGGTAGAATTCAGATGTGAATTCTTCTTGTCCTGGGCTGCTTTTTGGTTGGTAAGATATTACTCAATTTCAGAGCTCATTATTTGTCTGTTCAGGGTTTGAACTTATTCCTGGTTCAGTCGCGGGGGGTGTATGTGTCCAGGAATTTATCCATTTCCTGTAGCTTTTCTAGTTTATGTGCATAGAGGCATACATAATGTTCTCTAATTGTTGGTTGTATTTCTGTGGTGTCAGTGGAAATATCCCCCTTGTCATTTCCTATTGTGTTTATCTGAATCTTCTCTCCTTTTTGCTTTATTAGCCTAGCTCATGGTCTATCTATTTTATCAATTTTTAAAAAAAAAAAAAAACAACTCCTGGATTTCTTGATCTTTTGAATGGTTTTTCATGTCTCAGATTTCTTTAGTTCCGTTCTGATGTTGGTTATTTCTTGTCTTCTGCTAGCTTTGGGATTTGCTCTTGGTTCTCTAGTCATTTTACTTGTAATGTTAAGTTGTTAACTTGAGATCTTTCTAACTTTTTGATGTTGTCATGTTGTGTTATAAATTTTCATCTTAGTACTGCCTTAGCTGTGTCTTAGAGATTCTGATATGCTATATCTTTGTTCTCATTAGTTTTCAAGAACTTCTTGACTCTGCCTTAATTTTATTATTTGCCCAAAAGTCATTCAGGAGCAGATTATTAAATTTCCTAGTAATTGTATGCTTTTGAGTGATTCCTTAGTCTTGATTTTTAGTTTGATTGTGTTGTGGTCCAAGAGGTTGTTACAATTTCAATTCTTTGGCATTTCCTGAGGAGCGCCTTTCTTCTAATTATGTGATTGGTTTGTATGTGCCCTGCGGCTTTGAGAAGTATATGTATTTTGTTGGTTTGGGGTGTACAGTTCTGTAGATATCTATCAGCTCGATGTGATCCAGTGCTGAATTCAAGTCCTGAATATCTTTGTTCATTTTGTCTCAATGATCTCATATTGTCAGGGGGTGTTAAAGCCTCCACTGTTACTGTGTGGGAGTCTAAGATCTCATATTGTCAGGGGGGCATTAATGCCCCCACTATTACCGTGTGGGAGTATCAGTCTCTTAGAAGGTCTCTAAGAACTTGCTTTATGAATTTGGGTGCTTCTGTGTTAGGTGCATATACATTTATGATAGTTACATATTCTTATTGAATTGAATTTTTTACTATTATGTAATGCCCTTCTTTGTCTTTTTTGATCTTTGTTGCTTTAAAATTTGTTTTGTCAGAAACCAGGATTGCAATCCTTGCTTTTTTTCTGTTTGTTATTTGCTTGGTAGATTTTTCCCCCATCCCTTTATTTTTAACCTATATGTGTTGTTGCACGTGAGATGGGTTTTTTGAAGACAGCATACCGATGGGTCTTGGTTCTTTATCCATCTCACCATTCTGTGTCTTTTAATTGGGGCATTTAGCCTATTTCTATTTAAGGTTAGTATTGAAATGTATGGTTTTGATCCTGCCATCATGATGGTAGCTGCAGATTTGTTTATGTGGTTGTTTATAGTGTACTGGTCTGTGTATTTTAGTGTGTTTTTGTAGTGGCTGGTAACAGTCTCTTCTCTCCATATTAAGTGTTTTTCTCAGGAGCTCTTGTAAGGCAGGTCTGGTGGTAGTAAATTCCCTCAGCATTGGCTTGTCTTAAAAGGATCTTCTTATTTCTGTTTTGCTTATGGATCTTAGTTTAGCTGAATATGAAATTCTGGGTTGGAATTTCTTTAAGAATGTTAAATATTGATCCCCAATCTCTTCTGGCTTGTAAGGTTTCTGTTGAGAGGTCCAGTTTTAGTCTGATGGGCTTCCCTTTGTAGATTACCTGACCTTTCTCTCCAGCTGTCTTTAACATTTTTCCTTTTATTTCAACCTCAGAGAATCTGATGATTATATGTCTTGGGGATGATCTTGTTTCTTATTGGGGCTTTCTGCATTTTTTGAATTTGAATGTTGGCCTCTCTAGCTAGTTGGGAAAGTTCTCATAGATAATATCCTGAAATAACGTTTTCAAAGTTGCTTCCACTCTCTGCATTTCTTTAAGGGACACCAATGAGTCATAGATTCATTCTCTTTATATAATCTTACATTTCTTGGATGTTTTGTTTGTTTCTTTTAATTCTTTTTTTTCACTACTCTTGTCTAACTGTCTTATTTCAGAAAGCCAGTCTTCAAGCTCTGAGATTCTTTTCTCCACGTGGTGTATTCTTCTGTTAATACTTGTGATTGCATTATAAAATTATTGGAATGGGATTTTTAGTTCTATTACATCAGTTACGCTCTTTTCTGTACTGGCTATTTTGTCTGTCAGCTCCTACATTGTTTTGTCATGATTTTTAGCTTCCTTGTATTAGGTTTCAGCATACATGTAGCTCAATGATCTTAATTTCTATCCATATTCTAAATCTTATTTCTGTCATTTCAGTCATTTCAGCTTGGTTCCGAACCCTTCCTGGAGAGGCAACACAGTCGTTTGGAGGAAAGAAAGCAGTCCAGCTTTTGGAGCGTTCAGGGTTCTTGCACTGATTCTTTCTCATCTTTCTCGGTTTATCTACCTTCAATCTTTGAGGTTGCTGACCTTTGGATGGGCTTTTTTCCTCATTTATTGTATTTGATGGCCCTGAGAATTTGATTGTGGTAAAATGTGGATCCAGCCAACTGGTTTTGTGTCTGGAAGATTTTAGGGGGCCAGCACTCAACTCCCAAATCTTGGACTTGGTGCTCTCTGGGAGAATTGTACTGGACACCAGCTTCGTTTTCTGGCTCCTGGAGGTTTGGAATCAGATGGAGGAAGGCATGCATGCAGGCTGAGCTGGAGGTCAGTGTGAGACCTCCCACCCCCTACTCTGGAATCAGATGGAGGAAGGCACGCATACAGGTGGAGCTGGAGAGATGAGCTGGGCTGGGCAGAACAGTCCTCCCATGACCCTAGACCTTAAGTGCTCCCACATGCTCTCAGGCATGTATCAAACCAAGAAAGCAAGCTAGGAGGGTAACACAGTTAAGTGTATACAGGGAGCTAAGAAATACTTGAGCTGAGCAAATGACACACAAGGAGACAGAAGCAGTATGACCTTTACACAGTGACCTGGCTCAAATGATTTCAGGCTCTCATTAACCAGGTGAGCTCCGCCTTCTCTCTGAGGTAAGTAAGCCTGAGGGGTAAAGTGGGAGTTGGGGAAAATGGAAAAGAAAGCCTGGCAGTATTTCTTCTAACTCTGTTATAAATAAAAAGTAAAACATAAATGCCCTGTCTCAGGGCCCAAATGTTAGGTGAAAAAATGTTTGTCATCTCAGTCACATGACATGGACTGTAGCAGAGCATTACATACATGGTCATTATTCCTTTCCCTCTGCATGTTGTGTGCTGTCTCAGTTTTATAACGTACCTGCTCCACTTGTCTCATCACACTAGCTGCAAACAAGGCCACTGAATGTCACACCAGGTGGCCAGCATGTCTGTGAAGGGCGGAAACTGCGGCAGCCAAACAGCTGGCAGAGGCCAGCTAGTACGTCCCTGATGCCCACTCCATAGAGGACTCCACACTTAAAAGACAAGGTAAGCACGTGTCAGGCTGCCTCACTAGTTATCCTCCCAAATGAAGAAATAAAAGTAACCCCTCCAGGGAATGTGTGTGTACACACAAAAGTACGTGCGCACAGCTACATGCAAAGGGGAAAGGCTGGGAAGGAACCAAATCCACCTCTGAACACCAGTTACTTGTGGCAAAGGGGCAGGTGAAGCCGCCTGTCAGCATTACTCACCTTTTCAACTGATGAGCTTGCAACACTTTTGGTAATTTCTCATAAAAAGGCAATTTTCACTCCTTGGGTGATCACCCAGGTCCTGCAAAACTGAGCCACCAACAACCACCTGCACCACTTCCCATGAGGCCAAATAATGGCTTCCCTCAAAGCTCAGCCCTCCCACCCACCTCCCAGTCCTGTCCCATGCAGGGGGCTACCGGCCTCCTGGGGTACAGGGGTCCAGGCCAAACCCGAGCCACAGATGGTTGGTGAAACCAGCATGTATCCAAGGGCCTTCCCCCAACCTGGGCCGTGTGCCCACTGCATAGATAGGCCTGTGCTCGTTCCCCTAGGACAGAGACTCCCTTTTCTTCAGTTGGAACAAGGGATGGGGAGATTCGATGGTGTCCTGTACAGGTTGGTTTCTTCGGTTGGAAGGAGGGATGGGGAGATTCGATTGTGTCCTGTACAGGTTGGTTTCTTCGGCTGGAAGGAGGGATGGGGAGATTCGATGGTGTCCTGTACAGGTTGGTTTCTTCGGCTGGAACGAGGGATGGGGAGATTCGATGGTGTCCTGTACAGGTTGGTTTCTTCGGCTGGAACGAGGGATGGGGAGATTCGATGGTGTCCTGTACAGGTTGGTTTCTTCGGTTGGAACGAGGGATGGGGAGATTCGATGGTGTCCTGTACAGGTTGGTTTCTTCGGTTGGAACGAGGGATGGGGAGATTTGATGGTGTCCTGTACAGGTTGGATGCTAATCTTGGAGAAGCTTGCCTGGGTTCGGCGCTTTCTCAGCACGTGGTGTGTGCTGCCCCTTTGAGGTGTCCTGTACAGGTTGGTTTCTTCAGTTGGAACGAAGGATGGGGGGATTTGATGGTGTCCTGTACAGGTTGGTTTCTTCGGTTGGAATGAGGGATGGGGGGATTCGATGGTGTCCTGTAGAGGTTGATTTCTTTGGTTGGAACGAGGGATGGGGGGATTTGATGGTGTCCTGTACAGGTTGGATGTTAATCTGATGAGGTGCTCTTGGAGAAGCTTGCCTGAGTTCCGCGCTTTCTCAGAACATGGTGTGTGCTGCCTCTTCGAGCTTCAGAAGTCCCAGAAGGAAGGTGCTTCTGCGACCCCCATTCACTGTTGAGCAGAGGTCAGGTGGTCTGCAGCTGGCCGAGCGGCTGCTAAGTGGCCAACAGGCTGGATCTGCCTCTCACTTGCAGAGGCCCTGCCTGGCTGCTGGGGCTGCCCTGAGACTCCTGCCTCCTCCTCTTCCCTTCACAGCTCTCCCAGTTTCTATCCACAGCTGTGCTCCAGGTGGGAAACACCTGGGGGTGCACCAGGGTGCAACTACTCAGACTCCAGCATGCAGAAGAGCCCCGGCTCCCTACTGTTTCCATATCCAAGCCCAAGCTCATCTACAGCTTCAGCAAATCCAGGCCTCCCTGAATTTCCTGCAAGACCAAACTGAGCCCTACAACCCCCACTACACTGGTTAGCTGCCAGTCCCAGCCCCTGCTCCCTCCTGGGCCCCTGCCTGTACAGTTCTGAAGTCCTACAAGAATGTCAAGAATCTAAGCCGACTCTCACCCAAAAAGGTAAACAACCAGGGGCCTCCAGGGGTAGAGAACATACCCAGACAGGTTCTGCTGCCTGTCAGCTTGATGTCCTTCCCCTACAACACACCATGCTTGCCAGGCTGGAAGAGGGGCTCCAGAAACTTGGGAAACCTGGGCCTATAGCTGGCATGTGGAAAAGAGGCCTGGAAAAGCACTACTCCTGTCCATGAAGCCCCCAGATGGAACCAGGTAATTGGGAAATACATGGGCACCAAGCCTGACCGCCACTCAGATCCAGGTAGGAACTGCAGCAGTGACTTGCGCCCTCTGCCACTCTGGCTGCACCACTACAGGAGGGAGGAACATCTAGCCCCATGCGTGAGTGGAGACACTAGATGTAGGCAGGTTCCAGTGGTTGCTGCAGCTGAACCTTCCCAACTAGGTCCATGCAAGGCCATCTCAGATGTGTGCGCACCTGGGTTGGGCAAGGACACCCCTCAGAGTGAGAGCCACTGAGCAGGGCTGTCACAGAGGCCCCTTTTCCTGCTCCAAGAGCAGGTTGGGGGAGTATGAGGGACCTCTCCCCCCTCCCAGCTGCTTCTAGGAGCCACTTCTTTCGAGATGAGGCACTCTCCTGCCTGCCCATTCCCATTTGGCTGCAATAGACCATTGCCAACATACAGAGAACAAAAAGGGGCCTCACCTGTTTCCCCGACACGTCGGAGGCAGGTGGGTATGTCCAGGGGACCTGGGGTAGAACCTGAACATCTGTCCACCCCCAGGCCATGCTGGCTTCATCTTATGTGTGTGATGGGGGTGGGGTGGGAATTACCAAGAGGTCATCACACAGGCCATGGAGAAGTTCTACAAGAGCCAGGTAGAGGAGCACCGTCCGTGCATGCTGCCCGGCACCCAGATCACACACACATCTCTTATTTGACAGCTTCTCCAAAGCAGGCTTTGAAGTCCGGGCTCCCCAAGAAGCCTGGGGAGGAGACTCTGCCAGGCTAAAGGGCCTGTCCCCAAAGGTCACCAGTCTCATCCTGACAATCTTGGGTTATTTTTGCCCTGAAGTTTTGGAGAGGGGGACAGGGAGACACAGACAGTACGCATTAGCCACCTTTCCAGAGAGCATCAGCCCTCCAGACTGGGGCAGGTCCAACCTCCACTTGGGCGTTTTTCTCACTGGCTGCCAGTTGGGGGAAGCAGCATTGTGAGCACCTGCCCGTCTCCCCAGGTCCTGTTCAGAAACCCCATCTGTGCCTCTGGAGAGGCTGCCCCAAGCACACAGGCCCAGCAACTGCCATCTATGGCCCCCAGGACCTAATCCCCTTCTGCATAGGGGTCAGTGCATGTGAGTATACACTGGGCTTGATTTCTGCCCACTAGTCCCTGCCAGATATCCCACGCCCACCTCAAGAGAATGAGGCCACACAAACACACCCAGGCAGTCATGGTGATGGAGCGGCTGGGGTCCTACTTGCCCACCCTTCATTGCTGGTTCAGAGCCAGCTGCCTGACCACATTCCTACCCTGAGATGGGACTTTGGGGACATTGTCTACCAGGGTCACTGACCACTTTTAGGGTTCCAGAAACAGGGCCAGCTGGTCCCCTAGAAGTCTGGAACATGGGATACGCCAAGGCTTGCCTTCAGAACAGGTTTTCTACCACGTGGCCGCCCAAGGCCCAGGGCATCCCCAGGTTCATGTGAAGCCTGCCTGCCATGTCCACAGCCCCTGCCAACCCCTCCTGGAGCCACTGGAATGCTTGTTCCTGGGCACGTGACAAACCCAGACAGCTTCAGCCTTGCAGGACAACCACGCAAATCTGGCAGCCGTAGCCGGAGGGGGGCCCATAGAAAGAAGTTGGAGGTGAAGCCAGATGTTATGAGGATACTTTATTAGGCAAAATCGTATACTATAAAAATGCTTTAAAATGCAGGAGGAGGAGGTGAAGACACAAGTGTGTAGTGACACATGGCAGTCAGAACACAGTAAAGAATCCACACTGCTTCCCTCCTTTACCTAGAAAAGGAAAGTTCTAGGCCTCCTCCTCCTCAGCATATTCCTCAAACTCCTCCTCCTCGGCTGTGGCATCCTGATACTGTTGATACTCAGAAACCAGGTCGTTCATGTTGCTCTCCGCCTCCGTAAATTCCATCTCATCCATCCCCTCGCAGGTGTACCAATGGAGGAAGGCCTTGCGCCGGAACATTGCTGTAAACTGCTCTGAGACACGCTTGAAGAGCTCCTGGATGGCCGTGTTGTTCCCAATGAAGGTGGCCGACATTTTTAGCCCCCGGGGTGGGATGTCACAGACGGCTGTTTTGACGTTGTGGGGGAGCCAGTCAGCGAAGTAGCTGCTGTTCTTATTTTGAATGTTGAACATTTGTTCATCCACCTCCCTCATGGGCATGCGACCCCTGAAAATGGCAGCCGCCGTTAGGTAGCGGCCATGACGGGGGTCACAAGCTGCCATCATATTCCTAGCATCAAACATCTGCTGCGTAAGCTCAGCCACCGTCAGGGCCCGGTACTGCTGGCTGCCCCGGCTGGTCAGTGGGGCAAAGCCGGGCATGAAGAAATGCAGCCGGGGAAACGGGACCATGTTCACGGCCAGCTTCCGCAGGTCAGCATTCAGCTGGCCTGGGAAGCGCAGGCACGTGGTGACCCCGCTCATGGTGGCAGACACCAGGTGGTTCAGGTCACCGTAGGTGGGCGTGGGCAGTTTCAGGGTCCTGGAACAGATGTCGTATAACGCTTCGTTGTCTATACAGAAGGTCTCATCCGCATTTTCTATGAGCTAGTGGACGGAGAGGGTGGCGTTGTAGGGCTCCACCACCGTGTCTGACACTCTGGGCGAGGGCAGGATGCTGAATGTGTTTATGATCCTGTCTGGGTACTCCTCCCGGATCTTACTGAGCAGAAGGGAACCCATCCCAGACCCCGTCCCCCCACCCAGGGAGTGGGTCAGCTGGAAACCCTGCAGGCAGTCACAGCTCTCAGCCTCCTTTCTGACAACGTCCATCACTGATTCCATCAGCTCCGCACCTTCTGTGTAGTGCCCCTTGGCCCAGTTGTTTCCGGCCCCACTCTGACCTGTAAGACAGTACAGCCAGTCACTCGATGGCCAGGTATACGGTCATCAGTGGTCACCATAATGCAAAAAGGGCCAAGTGTCATGTGAGGTGAGCGCAGGGTTCTCCCTACAGGTGAGCAAATGAAACCCCTCCCCCAGAGTTACAGGGCAGCAGCCTCCCCTGTTAGAAATTAAGTCAGGAGTCAAACCTGAGACGGGCTGACAGACCTCACTGGAGGTGGCTCCTGCCCATTTTCAGGGAAGGCAGTAGCTACGGCCCCAGCTCAGCTCCCTGCAGGGAGTTCACATCAGTAGCTCTTCACCTTGAGGAGACACCTGGGCCTTCCTCCCAAAGCCCGTTCAGGAGGCAGTTGGAGCCACTCGACTCGGAGGATAGGAGGGTGTTCAGGGGCCCTGGATCCACGGTTCCCACGGCGACGACCTTGGGGCACTCCTAGATTTTGAGCGGCTGAGGAACCTCACCCCAGTCCTCCCCCACAGCTCACCAAAGATGAAGCTGTCCGGCCTGAAGATCTGCCCGAAAGGCCCCGAGCGCACAGAGTCCAGGGTGCCCGGCTCCAGATCCACCAGCACAGCGCGGGGCACGTACCTGCCACCTGAGAGGGGCGGGAGGGCATGAGCGAGGGGAGGGCCGCGTTCCCAGGAGGGCGGTGGGGAAGGTCGGGGGTCGCACCGCAGGCCTCGTTGTAGTACACGTCGATGCGCTCCCGCTGCAGGCGGCTGTGCCCGTGGTAGGTGCCCGCGGAGTCGATGGCGTGTTCATCAGAGATCACCTCCCAGAACTGCGAGACGGGAGGGGCCGGACAGGCCAGGGCCAGTCACGGGGGTGCCCCAGCTCCTCTCCCACCCCCACCCTCCGCACCCCCATCCCTAGGCCGCCGTGTCCCTGGGTCCACCCCGGCCGCCTCGCCAGCCGCCCAGCCCCACCGCGTCCCCGGCAGGGACCCGCCCCTGCCCCTGCCAACACCTTCCCTGGCCACCCGCAGGCCCGAGCTGGGCCCTCAGAGGCCCCGCTGCCAACCTTGGCGCCGATCTGGTTCCCGCACTGCCCGGCCTGCGTGAGCACGATCTCCCGCATGGCTAAGGCGGGATCAGGGCGGCAGGAGAGACCCGAGGAGGAGGAGCAGACGCGCAGTGACCCAGCCCGCCCTCTGCCAACGCTGAAATAGCCCCGCGCCCACCTCCCCCAGCCTCGCATCGGGCTCCCAGAATAAGCAACAGCTTGACTTCCACACAGGTGTACCCACCTGTGCATCCCTTGGCGTTGAACGTCTGTTGGGGAGCTCAGGTGTCCCTGCTGTGGTCCTTTCCACGTTGGGGAAAGCTGGTCAGCTGGAGAACTTCCTCCCACGTCTTTACTAAGACTAAATCCCTAGCTGACCTGAAACTGAATTCTCTTCCCATGTGGGAGGGGAGGACTCCAGTTTCCATACTCACAGAGTGCCTTGCACCTGCCCTAGATTGAGGACATATTTTTGTAATTGATGAGTCCTTTCCTCTGTTAGGAGATCTGTGGTTAGGAAAGGCCTTCCGTATGTTAACTCTACAGGACTTCATTATAAGTTTGACTTTGGAGCAGTTCAAGCCCGCAGTGAGCTATGGGTGTTAGAGATAGTCAGGCCTCTGATTTAGCTAGAGTCTTCTTTAGAGTAGGACTAGCCCTTTCACCTTTCCAGAGGACCGTGGTCTCCACGCAGAGTGAAGGTAATATTGGATTCTTCAAGCTGAGGATAGGTGTTGGGATACGCCTGCTGCGAAAGATGGGCCATTGTCACTTTGCAGGCTTTTAGATGACCGAAACTGAGGAGTTATTTCTTCTGGTAAACATTTTCAGATGGGGTGGGGAATGCCTCGATCTGACCAGTGAAGGTATCAGTGAGCATTAGCAAATATTTGAATCTCCTGCAGAAAGGCATCTGAGTACATTAGAGTTGCCAGTTCTCACCTGGATGTTGGGCAGGTTTAACTGGAGAAGGAGAAAATTGCAAAATTGCTGGCCATTTGGGTCTTGTCAGGCACAGAGCATGCAGGTGTCAGCTGATTGATTCTGTGTGGATTGTTTTCCTTGGAGTGAGGGTCTTGTCTTGGTGTCCCTTCATGGTGTTGCTGAAAGATGTTGCAGGAAAAGAGGGTCCTGATACAGACCACAAAGTAGGATTCTTAGATCTTGTGCAGGAAAAAATTTGAGGTGAGTCTGCACAGTGAAAGAAGCAAGTTTATTAGAAATGACTTCATGACAGAGTTGGACATCCTCAGAAAACAAGAGCAGGAATGTACTGTCTTTTGTTAGTGTCTCTACTTGTAAGTAACTATAAAGAGAAAGAGTTATAATTAAGCTTGGAAGGTGCAGATGTACTCACTAAAGTCAGGGGCTATTGGTTTTAACAATGACCGTTAACCCGTTGACCTAAGCTAGCTCATTAATATTATCCTTACAAAAAAAATGCTGCACTCCTAGGACATTTATACACTTTTCAGACTTGGTGGAAGATGTCTTGTTTGGCCACAAATATTCTGCAATTGTAATTTGTGGCCAGCTAAAAAATGTGGCTATTTGCAGACCATAAGTATTAACCTTCTAGATGCCTTGTGAGTACCTATGTATTTATTTATTATTATTTTGAGACACAGTCTTGCTCTGTTGCCCAGGCTGGAGTGCAGTGCACCACCTTGGCTCACTGAAACCTCTGCCTCCTGGGTTCAAGCAATTCTCCTGCCTCAGATTCCCAGGTAGCTGCGATTACAGGCATGAATCACCACACCCAGCTAATTTGTGTGTCTTTAGTAGAGATGGGGTTTCACTCTGTTTGCTGGGCTGGTCTCAAACCTCTGACAACAAGCGATCTGCCCACCTTGGCCTCCCAAATTGCTGGGATTACAGGCATGAGCCACCGCTCCCAGCCACAATGAGGTTTTTAAATAATTCAAACTGATTTCCTGCTGTTGAGCAGGGAGCTGAGCAAATTCAACAGATCGTGGGCCTAAAGTAGGAGAAGACTGAGGACAAACTCTAGAACACATGTGATTAAATTAATTACAATTGAAACCAAATCAAATTTAATGAGGCTGCACCTCTTCGTTTCAAGATGTTTCCCCTCATTTTGAAATGTGGTGTTATTCAGTGGAAAAGAAAAATAGTGTTTATCTCCAGAGTAAAGAACAGGGTTCTCTGCAGGGATTGATTGAGAGCTATGGCTCAGGATTAAAAATCCTTTTTTCTACTTATAAACTACAAATTATTTTCTAAGCTCCTATTGACTAAATGGATCCCTCTTCTTGGATAAGGACTTTCCAAAGTTAACCTGAAAAGCTGGTTCAAGCCATGGGTCACACATGCCTCATTATACTCTCCTCCCTTTGGTTTTAATTTTAATTTCAGTTTTTAATTTATTTTTGTGGGTACATAGGTGGTGTATGGGGGTACATGACATACTTTGATACAGGCATGCAGTGAGTAATACGTAATAAAAATGGGGTATCCATCCCTTCAAACATTTATAGCTTGTGTTATAAACAATCCAATTATACTCTTTTAGGTTTTTAAAATGTAAGTTAAATTATTTTTTACTATAATCACCCTGTTGTGCTATTAAACATTGTCTTATTCATTCTTTCTAACAATTTTATTTCACCCATTTAGCATCCCCACTATCCCCCGTTCCCTCACTGCCCTTCCCAGCCTCTGGTAACCATCCTTATACTCTCTATCTCTATGACACCAATTGTTTTGCATTTTAGCACCCACGAATAAGTAAGAACATGTGACATTGGTCTTTCTGTGCCTGACTTACTTCACTTAACATAAAGACTTTCTGTTCCATTTATGTTATTGCAAATGGCAGACTCTCATTCTTTCTTATAGCTGAATCATACCCCATTGTGTATATGTACCACATTTTCTCTATCCAGTCATCTGTTGATGGACATTTAGGTTCCTTCCAAATCTTGGGTATTATAAACCCTGCTGTAGCAAACATGAGAGTGCCAATATGTCTTTGATTTACAATATGTCTTTGAATTTATTTATCTTAGGCATATACTGAACAGTGGGATTGCTGGACCATATAGTGGCTCTATTTTTAGTTAAATCAGGAACATCCAAACTGTCCTTAATTGTGCTCCCAACAACAGTGTACAAGGGTTCCCTCCACTCCACATACTCATCAGCATTTGTTTTTGACTGACTTCTGGATAAAAACCACCTTAACTGGGGTGAAATATCTCATTTTGGGTTTGATTTGCATTTCTATGATGATCAGTGATGTGGAGCACCTTTTCATTTGGCTGTTTGACATTTGTATGTCTTCTTTTCATAAATGTCTATTTAAATTTTTTGTCCACTCTTCAATTGGATTATTACATTTTTTCTACAGAATTTTTTGAACTCAATATACTGTAGTGTATTAGTCTGTTTCTGCACTGCTATAAAAATTACCCGAGACTGGGTTATCTATTTACTGAGACGAAGTCTTGATCTGTTGCCCAGGCTGAAGTGCAGTGGTGCAATCTCGGCTCACTGCAACCTCCGCCTCCTGGTTCAAGCAATTCTCTGCCTCAGCCTCCTGAGTAACTGGGATTACAGGCACCTGCCACCATGCCCGGCTAATTTTTGTATTTTTAGTAGAGATGGGGCTTTGCCATCTTGGTCAGGCTGGTCTTGAACTCCTGACCTTGTGATCCACCCGCCTCAGCCTCCCAAAGTGGTGAGATTACAGGCATGAGTCACCGCACCTGGCAAGACTGGGTAATTTATGAAGGAAATGGGTTTAATTGACTCACAGTTCCACATGGCTGGGGAGGCCTCAGGAAACTTACAATCATGGCAGATGGGGAAGCAGGCACCTCTTCCATGACAGCAGGTGAGAGAGCATGTATGTGAAGCAAAGGGAGAAGAGCCCCTTATAAAACCATCTGATTTCATGAGAACTCACTCACTGTCAGAAGAACAGCATGGGGGAGACCACTGCTATGATCCAGGTCTCTCCCTCAAAACCTGGGGATTACAATTCAATATGAGATTTGGGTGGGGACAAAAAGCCTAACCATATCATGTAGCTATTAATTGCTCTTCAGATGGATAATTTACAAATATTTTCTCCTATTCTGTGGATTTTCTCTTCACTTTGTTTATTGTTTCTTTCTCTTTAAGAAGGCTTTCTGACTTGCTGTAATCCCATTTGTCCGTGGTTTTTTTTGGTTGTCTGTGCTTATGGGGCATTATTTAAGAAATTTTTGCCCAAACCAATGCCCTAAAGAGTTTCTCCAATGTTTTCTTGTAAAAGTTTGATAATTTGAGGTGTTAGGTTTAAGTGTTTAATTCATTTTAATTTGATTTTTGTATGTGGCAAGAAATAGGGTTCTAGTTTTATTCTTCTGCCTATGGCTTTCCAGTTTTCCCAGCCCCATTTATTACAAAAACTGTCTTATTTTTTGTTGTATATTCTTGGCACTTTTGTTGAAAATAAATTTAGTTTAGCTGTATGAGTTTGTTTCTAAGGTCTCTGTTTTGTTCCATTTGTCATTATGTCTGTTTTTATGCTAGTGTCATGCTGTTCTAATTAATATAACTTAGTAGTATAATTTAAAACCAGGTAATGGAATTCCTCCAGTTTTGTTTTATATACTCAGCATAGCTTTGACTATTAGGGTGTTTTGTTCCATATAAATTTTTTTTTTCTTTTTCTGTGAGGAATGTCTTTTTTTTTTTTTTTTTTTTTTTTTTTTTTTTTTTTTTTGGATGGAGTCTCACTCTGTCACCTAGAGTGCAGTGATGCAATCTTGGCTCACTGCAACATCCACCTCCTGGGTTCAAGTAATTCTCTGACTCAGCCTCCTGAGTAGCTGGGATTACAGGCACCCGCCACCAAGCCTGGCTAATTTTTTTGTATTTTTAGTAGAGATTGGGTTTCACCAAGTTGGCCAGGCTGGTCTTGAACTCCTGACCTCATGATCCACTGACCTCGGCCTCCTGAAGTGTTGGGATTACAGGTATGAGCCACCACCCCTGGCCTGTTATTTTGATAGAGATGGCATGAAATGTATAGATTGCTTTGGATTGTATGGACATTTAAAAAAATACTGATTCTTCCAATCTGTGAACATAAAAACATCTTTCCAATTTTTGGGTCCTCTTTCATTTCTTTTATCAGTGTTTTGCAGTTTTAATTGTTGAGAACTTTTATTTCTTTGGTAAATTCCCACACATTTTGTTTTATTTGTGGCTACTGCAAATAGTATTACATTTTTTAATTCTTTTTCAATTTGTAGACTGTTGGCATATAGAAATCCTACTGGTATATATATGTTGATTTAGTATTCTGCAAATTTACTCAAGTTATTACTTCTGTAAGTTTTTTGGTGGATATATTAGGCCATCCTCACATTGCTATAAAAATAATTGGTGACTGGTTAATTTATAAAGGAAATAGGTTTAACTGGCTCATGGTTCTACAGGTTGTACAGAAAGCATAGCACTGGCTTCTGCTTCCGGTGAAGCCTCTGACAACTGACAATCAAGGTGAAAAATAAATCCGGCGCTTACACATCCCATGGTAAGTGCAAGGGCAGGGGGGAAGTGCTACACACTTGTAGATAACCAGCTGTCATGAAAACTTACTATTGTGAGAATGGCGCCAAACAAAATGATGCCAAACTGTTCATGGAAATCCTGCCCCCATGATTCAATCACCTCCCCACTAGGCCCAGTTCCAACATTAAAGATTACATTTCAATATAAGATTTTGGTGGGAACACAAACCCAAACCATATCATTTTGCCCCTGGCCATTCCAAATCTCATATCCTTCTCATATTTCAAAATACAATCATGACTTCCCAATAATCCCCAAAGTCTTAACTCATTTCAGCCTTAACTCAGAAGTCAAAAGTCTCATCTAAGACAAAGCTAGTTTCTTCCTCCTATAAGCCTGTAAAATAAAAAACAAGTTAGATACTTCCAAGATACAAATGGGGCAGAGGCATTGGGTAAATATTCCTATTCTAAAAGGAAGAAATCAGCCAAAAGAAAGGGGCCACAGGACCCATGAAAGTCTGAAACCCAGAAGGGCAGTTATTGAATTGTAAGGCTCCAAAATAATTATTTTTGACTCTGTGTCCCATTTCCAGGGCACACTAATGCCTTGGGAAGTTCAACCTTGTGACTTTGCAGGGTTCAGCCCCCATAGCTGCTCTCATGGGCTGGCATTGTGTGCCTCTGGCTGGTATTGTGTGCCTCTGGCTTTTCCAGGTGCAAGGTGCAAGCTGTAGCTAGATCTACCATTCTGGGCTCTGGAGGACAGTGATCCTCTCCTCACAGATCTGCTAGGCCATACCCCAGTGGGGAGCCTGCCTAGGGACTGTCACCCCACATTTCTTTCCTCCATTGTTTTAGTAGAGGTTCTCCATGAGGGCTCCACCCCTGCAGCACACTTCTGCCTGCACACCAAGGCTTTTTCATACATCCTTTGAAATAAAGGTGGAGGCTCCCAAGTCTCAACTCTTGCATTTTGTACTCTCCCAGGCCTAACACCACATGGAAGCTATCAAGGTTTATGGCTTGCACCCTCTGAAGCAGTGACTGGAGTTGTCCTGGGTCAATTTGACCTACACCTGAAGCTGAAGCAGTGGCCAGGATGCAGGGAGCCATGTTCCAAGGCTACCCAAGACAGCAGGTCCTGGGCCTGATCCCAGAAACTATTCTCTTCTTTTAGGCCTCAGGGCCTGTGATGGGGGGCCTGCCTTTTAGATTTCTAAAATGCCTTCAATTCCTCTTTCCCATTGTCTTGGCTATCAACACTTGCTTTTTTTAACGTTATACAAATATCTCTAACAAGTGGATGCTCCACAGCCTGCTTGAGTTCCTCTTTTAAAAAAGCTTTTTATTTTTCAGCCACATGACTAGGCTACAGAGTTTTCAAGCTTTTACACTATGCTTCCCTTGTAAGTATAAGTTACAACTTTTTTTTTTTTTTTTTTTTTTTGGTTAGAACATGTGAGCATAGGTTGTTAGAAGCAGCCAGGCCACATCTCAAATGCTTTGCTGCTTAGACATTTTTCCAACAGAAACCCTAAATCATCAATTTCAAATTCAAACTTTTATATATCCCTAGGGCATGACAGAAATTCAGCCAACCACTTTGCTAAGACAACATGCGTGACCTTTGCTTCAGTCCTAATAAGTTTCTAATTTTCATCTGAGACCTCCTCAGCTCAGCCTTCTCTGTCCAGATCACTATCAGCATTCAACCAGTCTCTAAGAAAATCTCAACTTTCCCTCATTTTTCTGTCTTCTTCTGAGTCCTACAAACTCTTCCAACCTCTGCCTCTTTACCCAATTACAAAGCTGATGCCACATTTTCAGGTATTCTTATAAAAATTTTCCACTCCTTGGTACCAATTTTCTGTATTAAGCTATTTTTGTATCACTAGAAATAACTGAGACTGGGTAATTTATTTTTTAAAAAGGAGGTTTAAGTGGCTCGTGATTCTACAGGCTGTAGAGAAGAGATAGCACTGGCATGCACTTCTGGGGAGGCCTCTGGAAGTTTACAGTCATGACAGAAGTTGAAGCAGAATCTTGCACATCACAGGGCAAAAAGCAGGAGCAAAAAACAGAGGGGCAAGTTGTTACACACTTTTAAATAACCAGATCTTATAGGAACTCACTATCATGAGGATAGTACCAAATGGGATGGTGCTAAGCCATTTGTGAGTAATCCACCCCAATAGTTAAATCACCTTTCACCAGGCCCACCTCCAACATTGAGAATTACATTTAAATATGACATTTGGGAGGGGACACACATTTAAACCCTATCAGAGGAGTCTTTATGCTTTTTCAAATGTAAGATTATATATTGGCAAAAAAAGATAATTTTACTTCTTTTCCAATTGAGATGCCTTTTATTGCTTTCTCTTGTCTGATTGCTCCAGACAGGACTTTCAGAATTATTTTGAATAACAGTGGTAAGAGTGGACATTCTTGTCATCTTCCAGATTTTAGAGGAAAGGCTTTTAGTTTTTCCCCACTTAGTCTGATATAGCTGTGGGTCTGTCGTATATGACTTTTATTACATTGAGGTATGTTCCTTCCATACCCAGTTTTCAAAGGGTTTTTTATTATTAAAGATATTAAATTTTATCAAATAATTTTTTAGCATAAGTGAAATGATTATATGGATTTTATCTTTTTTTTTCTTTTTTTCTGGAGATGAAGTCTCCCTCTGTCACCCAGGCTGGAGTGCAGTGGCATGATCTCAACTCACTGCAACCTCTGCCTCCCGGGTTCAAGTGATTCTCCTGCTTCAGCCTCCCGAGTAGCTGGGATTACAGGCACCCACCACCATGCTTGGTTAATTTTTGTATTTTTAGTAGAGACAGGTTTCGCCATGTTGGCCAGACTGGTTTTGAACTCCTGATCTCAGGTGATATGCCCACCTCGGCTTCCCAAAGTGCTGGGATTACAGGCATGAACCACTGTGCCCAGCACCTTCATTCTGTTTATGTGACGTGTCACACTGATGGATTTGTATGTTGAACCATCCTTGCATCCCTGGGATAAATCCCACTTGGTCATTATGAATTACCTATTTATGTATTGTTTAATTAAGTTTGCTAGGTTTTTTGCAAATTTTTGCACCAATATTCTCAGATATGGGCCTGTAGTTTGCTTTTTTAATGTGTCTTTGTCTGGTTTTGATATCAGGGTAATATTAGCCTCAAAGAATGACTTTGGAAATGTACTTTCCTTCTCTATTTTTCAGTCTGGTCCTACAGACTTTTTTATTAAGGCTTTAATTTTGTTAATTGTTATTCGGCTGTTTAGGTTTTAGATTTTTTCCTAGTTCAATTTTGGTAAGTTGTGTGTGTCTAAGAATTAATTTCCTCTAGGTTTTCTAATTTGTTGGCATACAATTGCTGATAGTAGCCACTAATGATCCTTTGATTTTCTGAAGCGTTACTTGTAATGTCTCCTTTTTCACCTCTGATTTTACTAATTTGTATCATCTCTGTTTTTCAATTAGCTTGTTTAAATATTTGTCAGTTGTTGTACTTTTCAAAAAAATCAACTTTTTGTTTCATTAATCTTTTGCATTGTTGTCTTCATTTTAACTTTATTTACTTCCGCTCTAATCTTCATTATTTCTTTTCTTCTAATTCTGGGTTTCGTTTGGCCTTTTTATTCTAATTAATTAAGATGTATTGTTAGGTTATTTATTTGAAGCTTTTCTGTTTTTTATGTAGGCACTTACAGTTATAAATTTTCCTTTTATAATAGTACCTCTTTTACTATATTCCATAGGTTTTGCTATGCTATGTTTCCATTGTCATTTGTTTCAAGAAACTTTTCTATTTTCTTTTTAACTTTTTTATCAACCTACTAATCATTCAGGAGCATATTGTTTAATGTCCATGTGTTTGTATAGTTTCTGAAATTCCTTTTTTAATTGATTTCTAGTTTTATTCCCGGTAGTCAGAGAAAATGCTTGATATTACTTCAATTTTTTGGAATGTTTTTAAACTTGTTACTTAACATTTGGTCTATCCTTGAGAATAACCTGTGTGCTGAGAAGAAGAATGTGTATTCTGCAGCTGTTGCATGAAATTTTCTGTAAATATCTATTAGGTTCATTTGTTCTATAGTACAGATTAAGTCTGATGTTTCTTTGTTGATTTTCTGTCTGGAAGGTCTATCCAATGACTCAAGTAGGGTGTTGAAGTGTCCAGTCATTATTGTATTGAGGTCTCTTTCTTTAACTCTTATAATATTTGCTTCATTTATCTAGGTGCTTTAGTATTGGGTGCATATATATTTTTAATTATTATATCCTGTTGATGAATGGATCTCTTTATTATTATATAATGACCTTTTTAATCTCTTCCTACAGTCTTTTGTTGAAATCTATTTTTGTCTGGTATAAGTATAGCTATTTCTGCTCTTTTTTTGGTATCTATTGGCATGGAATAACTTTTTCTATCCTTTTATTTTCAGTCTAAATGTATCTTTATAGGTAAAGTATGTTTTTTGTAGGTCACAGATTATTGTCCTGCTTCTCTATCCATTCATCCACTGTTTTTCTTTTGACTGGAGTGTTTAGTTCATTTACATTCAAAGTTATTATTGATAAGCTCTTACTCCCACCATTTTGTTATTTGTTTTCTGATTGATTTTTGACCTCTCTTCCTTCTTTCCTTTCTTCCTATCTTCCTTTTAGTGAAGGTGATTTCTCTTGTATTATAATCTAATTTCTTGCTTTTTACTTTTTGTACATCTGTGGTACACTTTTTGATTTGAAATTACCATGAGGCTTGAAAATAATTTAATACATGATTTTAGACTGTGGACAATTTAACACTGATTGCATAAACAAAGAAACAAGCAAAACAACTAATAAAAACTCTATACTTTATTGCCATTCTTTTAAACTTTTTGTTGTTTCTCTTCATTCTCTATTTTACTGTCTATGTCTTGGAAATATGTTGTAGTTATTATTTTTTATTGGTTTATTGTTTACTCTTTCTATTTGAGATTTTTGCACCCCATAATTACCATGTTATAATATTCTGTGTTTTTCCATGTGCTATTGCTAGTGAGTTCTGTACCTTCGAATGGTTTCTTATTGCTCACTTTTTTTGTTTTAGGTTAAGAAATCCCTTTAGCATTTCTTGTAGGACAGGTCTGGTATTAATGAAATCCCTCAGTTTTTGTTTGTCAGGAAAAGTTCTTATTTCTCCGTCAAGTTTAAAGGATGTTTTTGCCAGATACATTATTCTAAAGTAAAAGTCTTTTTTTTTTTCCTTCAGCTTTTTTAGGATGTCATGCCACTCTGTCAGCCTGTAAATTTTCCCCTGAAAAGTCTGCTGTCAGATGTATTGGAATTCCATCGAATGTTATTTGCGTCTCTTCTCTCGCTGCTTTTAGAATCATTTGTTTATCCTTAACCTTTGGGAGTTCAGTTAAGTGCCTTGAGGTGGTCTTCTTTGGGTTAAATCTGCTTGATGTTCTGTAACTTTCTTTTACTTGAATGTTGATATCAAATGTTGAGGAATTGTTTAATATTATTTAATATTATTTATTTAAATAAATGTTCAACTCTTATCTCTTTATCTACCTTCTCTTTAAGGCCAATAACTCTTAGATTTGCTATTTTAAGGCTATTTTTTAGATTTCGTAGGCATGCTTTATTTTTTATTCTTTTTTGTCTCCTCTGACTTTGTATTTTTAAATAGGCTGGCTTCAAGTTCACTAAATCTATCTTCTCCTTGATCAATTCTTTTAAGTAATTGTGATCCATTCTTCACTACGACAATAACATTTTAACTTCAGAATTTTGGCTTTTTTTTTTTTTTTTCAATCTCATTGTTAAATTCATCTGATAGAATTTTGAATTCCTTCTCTGTGTTATATTGCATTTCTTTGAGTTACCTCAACCAGCTATTTTGGATTTCCTGTATGAAAGGTCACATATCTCTGTTTTTCCAGGATTGGTCCCTGGTACCTTATTCAGCTTGTTTGGTGAGGTCATGTTTTCCTGGATGGTCTTGATGCTTGTAGATGTTCATGTATATCTAGGCATAGAAGAGTTCAGTCTTTATTGTGGTCTTCACAGTCTGGGCTTGTTTGTGCCCATTATTTTTGGGATACTTTCCAGGTATTCAAAGAGACTTGGGTCCCAAGCCCAATAACACAGTACCTTATGCAAACACATAGGGGTACTGCCTTGGTGGCCTTGGATTAGCATCAAGAAAAATTCTCTTGGCCAGGTGTGGTGGCTCACGCCTGTAATCCCAACACTTTGGGAGGTCAAGGCAGACATATCACCTGAGGTTGGGAGTTCAAGACCAGCCTGACCAACATGGAGAAACCCTGTCTCTACTAAAAATACAAAATTTGTTGGGTGTGGTGGCGCATGCCTGTAATCCCAGCTACTAGGGAGGCTGAGGCAGGAGAATTGCTTGAACCTGGGAGGCGGAGGTTGTGGTGAGCCGAGATCACGCCATTGCACTCTAGCCTGGGCAACAAGAGTGAAACTCCATCTCAAAAAAAAGAAAAGAAAAAAGAAAACAAGAAAAATTCTCTTGATTCATCAAGTAGAGACTCTTGTTGTCTTCCCTTACTTTCTCTCAAACCAGCAGAGTCTCTCTTTCTGTGCTGAGGCATGGGGAGCTGGGGTTGGGGTAACACAAGCACCCCTGTGGCCACCACCACTGAGACTGTGCTGGTTCACACCTGAAGTAGGCACAGAACTTGGTCTCACCCAAGGCCCACTGTAACCACTACTTGGCTACCATATCAGTTTACTCAAAGCCCTAGGACTCTGTGATTAATAGATGGCAAAGCCAGCCAGGTTTGTGTCTGTGCCTATAGGGCGGCAAGTTCCCCTAGCCATGAGTGGGTCCGTAGATGCTTTCTGGGAGCCAGAGATTAAAGCATAGAATCTTCACAATTTACCTGCTCTTCTATTTTACTGTAGCTAACCTGGCACTTAAGGCATAAGACAAAGTATTTTCTACTCTTCCTTCCCCTGTCTGCAGGCAGAGGAGCCTCGTCTGTGACTGCCAACACCACTGGCCCATGGTGGGGGTTCTGCCAAATCGTTACCAATTTCTCACTTAAAGCCCAAGGACGCTTTAGTTAGCTTGGGATAAATTCTGCAATGCCTGGGACTCTATCTTTGGCCCAGGGCGAGTGCAGAAATGTTGACCAAGCCCCTCGGCCTGGACTCAGAGACTCTAAGAATCTGCTTGGTAGTCTACCCCACTGTGGCTGAGCTGGTATATGAGGTGCAATACAGAGTTCCCTTTACTTTCCCCGCTGCTTTTCTCAAACAGAAGAAGTCTTTCACTGTAGCTACCACAGCTGGAAACGTGCTGGGTCACACCTGAAGTTGGCGGTTCTCAGAGTCCAGTGCCCATGTGTATTGCCTGGGTATCACTGTTTTTATTCTGGGTACAGGGGTTCTTTAGTCAGCAGGTGAGGAATTCTGCCAGGTCTTTACTGACATGGCAGCACTGACTTTAATGTTAAGTCCCCCAGTCCCTGTGCTCTCCCTCTCCCGAATTCACAGGTTTCTCTGTGTTGTGTGGCTGCTGCTGGGTGGGGGAGTGGTATTGTGAGCACTCCCTTAGCTGCTCTGGCTGCTGTCTCAGGAGGCCCCATTCTCCCCACCCTCCACATTCCACTGGCTCCAAGCCCAGCTCGGAGTATGACTTGCCTAATAATTGAAGTTCTTGTGGCCTAGACTGCCCCTTCAGTTCTCTTAAGGTCCAATAGGACGTCAACTCATGACGGCAAGGCTTGTAAAGACTCAAGCTCCCAACGCTGAGATGGGAGATTTTCCTCCTGCTAGGGCCAATCCAATTTCTCCCTCTATTGGCAGATGTCAGCTGAGTACAGTCTGGTTCTGCTTTTCTCTGTGACAGGGTAGTACTGAGTTTATTGCAAAGCCTCACAACCTGTGCTCTCCCTCTCCCAAACACACAGTCTGTGCACCATGTGGCCACTACTGGTGGTTGAAAAAGAGGTGGCATCCATGCTTCTAGACTGTCTTTTTTTTTTTTTTTTTTTTTTTTTGTCTTCTCCAATGTCTCTTTCAGTGATGTGAAGTTAATGCCAGGTACTATGATCATTCACCCAATTTTTGGTCCCTTTGACAGTGCTTCTTGAATGTAACGAATTGTGAAAATTTGGTGTTTTTGTGGGGGGATCAGGGTGTAGGCTTCTATTCTGCCCTCTTACTCTGTCTCTATCTTAAATTTTTTAGATTCAGGGAGTACGTTTTCAGGTTTCTTATGTGGATATATTGTGCTATGCTGAGTTATGTGGGATATTGTTGATCCCATCACCAAGGTAGTGAGCATATATTGTGGAATATAATTGATTGCATCACCAAGGAAGTGAGCATAGCACCCATGGTTTCTCACCCCCTGCCCTCCTCCTTCCCTCCTTCAACTAGTAGTTCTCAGTGTCTATTGTTGACATCTTTATATTCATGAGGACCCCATGTTCAGATCCCACTTATGGGCAAGAACATATGGTATTTGGTTTTCTGTTCCTGTATTAATTTCCTTAGGATAATGGCCTCCAGACGTATCCATGGTGCTGCACAGGACATGATTGTATTATTTTTAATGTGTGCATAGTATCTTATGGTGTATATGTGGCACATATTTCTATCCAGTTTATTGATTCTCACATAAGTTAATTACATGCCTTCCCTATTGTGAATAGCAATATGATGAATATACAAGTGCATGTGGGGTTTCTTTTTGTAGAATTTTTAATTTTCTTTTGGATGTATACTCAGTAATGGAATTGCTGGTTGAATGGTACTTCTGTTTTAAATTCTTTGAAAAATCTCCAAACTGCTTTTCACAGTGGGTGAACTAATTTACATTCTCACCAACAGTGTATAAGCACTTCATTTTCTCTGAAGTCTAGTCAGAATTTATTTTTTTACTTTTTAATAGTAGCCATTCTGACTAATATGAGATGGTATCTCACATTGATTTGCATTTCTCTGATGATTAGTGATGTTGAACATTAGGAAAACAACCCCATGAAAACATTGACAAGGGACATAAGCAGACACTTCCCAAAAGAAGACGGGCTGGACGCGGTGGCTCATGCCTGTAATCCCAGGACTTTGGGAAGCCGGGGCGGGCAGATCATGAGGTCAGGAGATCGAGACCATCCTGGCCAACATGGTGAAACCCCGTCTCTACTAACAATACAAAGAAAAAAATTAGCCGGGCGTGGTGGCGGGCACCTGTAGTCCCAGTTACTCGGGAGGCTGAGGCAGGAGAATGGTGTGAACCCGGGAGGCGGAGCTTGAAGTGAACCAAGATCATGCCACTGCACTCCAGCCTGGGCAACAGAGCAAGACTCCGTATAAAAAAAAAAAAAAAAAAGACATACAAGTGGGATTCTTATTCTATCACAATAAGCTGCCTTTCCTTTGAAAAATACAAAATCAAACCATTTTTCAGATTGGTTTGATTTGAAATTTACAATTCTTTAATTGTAGGGATTGACAGTATGTTTCCCCTCCTCTATCTCCTTTCCTCCTTTGTGTTTTTTTTCTGGTCATTATGAATCCACTCATTTGGATTCATAATCTGTTTGAATTCTTAATCTGTGTGAATAGTGCTGATGAGGTAGTCAGCTCTCTTAAAATCACCAACAAAAGAGTTTTACATTTCCTAGTTAGTAATGTAGTAATACATTTTTAGCTTGCCATAGGATACTCTTAGAGCAATGACTTCTGGTCCAGGCATTATGGATTATGATGATTAGTTCTCTGGATTTCTATAAGCTTTGAAACTAAGAGGTAAAAATCTAAAATAAATTGGACTTCATACTCCTTACATATTTATTGGGTTCGTTAATTATTTCATAGGAAAACAGACACCAGACTTTGTAGAATTCAATTCCGTTTTACCATATTTAGGGTTACAGGAAGGGAATTATATTGATGTAATTGAGAGATTGAATTAACCTGAGTCATCACATGTTATTTTTCTAGAGTTATTTTAATGGTACTGACATTCTCTTCAATATGTCCATACCTAGCTTGGGTTTCTGGGGGAGACATGAGTAGCTAGTACTACCCATCTAAAACATAATGTCCATTAGCTGGAATAATGGTGTGATAGGATAGTCTTCAAGATGATGCCCTCAATTTCTTTCCTCCCTGCATGCACATGCTGCTCTTTACATTAACAGGTAGAGTCTAGTCTCATATTTCTTGAATCTGTGCTACTCACAATGACTTGCTTTCTCAATAGGACACAGCAAAAGTCATACTCTAGGACCTCCAAGGCTAGGTCATAAGAAGCTTTGTTTTATTTGCCTGTGTGTCTTGGGACCAACTACCCCATCGTGAGGACTCCAGGTGACATGGAGAGGCCAGACAAGCATCACACACAGCAGCCACTGTGCACTGCCAGCCAGGTGAGGAACCATCACACACAGCAGCCAGTGCGCACTGCCAGGCAGGTGAGTAACCTGTCTAGACTCTTTAGCCTAGCTGAGCTTTCAGGGGACTTTAGGTAACATGTAGAGGTCAGACAGGCATCACACACAGCAGCCAGTGTGCACTGCCAGCCAGGCGAGTAACCACCACACACAACAGCCAGTGCGCACTGCCAGCCAGGTGAGTAACCACCACACACAACAGCCAGTGCGCACTGCCAGCCAGGCGAGTAACCCGTCCAGGCTCTATAGCCTAGCTGAGCTTTCAGGGGACTTCAGCAGCAGCCAACCAACCGCAGCTGTAAGAAAGACTCCAAAAGAGAACTTTTGTAGCACCTGTCAACCCACAAAACCATGAGAAATAATGTTATTTAAAATTATGAAACAAATAATAACAATAAACAATATTAAATAATAAGTAATTCCTTAAGTTTTGGAATGGCTTACTATTCAGCAAGAGAGAGCTAGAACAAGCACTAAATATTGCACAATACTGAATAAGTGTAAGTTTAGTTGTATAATATACTTCTATATTTTAAAGCCATTGACATTTCTGGACAGAGTGTAAAAGTGAGCAGTGATTAAATGGTTCCCAAGAGAAGTTGTCTGTTGGATCTCAACAATACCATTTACCAATGGCTATATTTTGTTTTTGGAAAATATACATTTTAATGTTCATTTTTAAAGATATACTAACAATTATTTAGAAAGGTATATGCTATTTTGAAAAAAATTTGAGAGAACCAGAAATGTGTAAACTTTAAGCCTCTAATCACATTTATATGCTATTTAACCCATAAATCCAAAGTCTGATGGCAAATATGTTTACATAACACTGATATCTAGGTAAATAAGTTAAACAAACAGTTTCCTTTTTAAATGATAGGCCCTTACATTGGTATGATGTTGAGAAGGCTGCAGTGGATGGGCTCATCACAATAATAATATTTTCTCTTTAATACTTTTTTAGAACATTGACAACCAGAGAGTCTAAAACCGGGTTACATGGCAGGAATGAAATCAGAGTGACACTTACTTTGCAGCAGCAGGACTGGAATTCTTGCTGTTGGGGTTGGTGGTGGAAAACTCAATATGGGTGGCTTCTGCTGCATGCTTAGATGGTGTGTTAGAACATTTCCTATTTAGCACTTTCTAACACTTCCTAACTAGAGCTGTTTACAATAGAAACAAACCCCTCCGATTTTGAATTTAGCTAATTTATTGTTATAATTTGTTCAAATATTTCTACTTCTTAGAGTGTGGCTTTCATGTAGACAGAAATTGTATCTTATACCTCTTTTTCTTCAGCAGCTTTAGCAACCTAGGTCGTGGTCATCCCTCCTCGTTTCTCCTGCTGTCTTCTTCAGCTACATCTGTTTCTCTGCATTTCCTCATTTTACAGTGTGGGGGATGCAGTTATCTCTGAACAGTTATCTCTGAACAACTAGGTGCCTGGCACCTAGTTGAATTGTCAGGTTCGTTGAATAAGTATAGTAAAATTATGCCAGAAGTAAACTGTTAAATTTATCAGTTTTACTCAGAAAACATATAGCTAACTAAGATGTATGAATCAATTCACTCACTTATTCAACAAACATTTATTAAGTGACTACAGTATGCTATGATCTAGGAATATGGCAGTAAACAAATCTCACCTTGTCTCAACGGATCCAGGAGTCTCTAGAAGTTTAATTCTTGCTCAATGAGCAATTCCTTTTCACTGAAGACTTGACAAGAAGGTTTGAGAAGGCAAGAGTGTGTGAACCCACCAGATGTTTGTGATGCACCTACTGTGTGTCAGAAGCCGTAGTGTCACAGGGTCTGCCTGTGTCTCCTAGGAAAGGTGAAAACTAAGGACAATATTTTAAACAACAAATAACGCCAAGTATGCCACGTGATGGAGAGGGAAAGTGCTGGGTCCCAAGAGTATAACAGGCACTGAGCCTAGCGTGGGGTCCAGGTGTCTCTGGCATGGTGCCCTCCTAGGTCATGGTTATCCCTCCTAGTTTCTCCTGCTGTCTTCTTCAGCTACATCTGTTTCTCTGCATTTCCTCATTTTATAGTGTGTGGGATGCAGTTATCTCTGAACAGGACTAGGCAACCGTACACCTGTTACACTGTGCTTGTGTGTGGGATGCAGTTGTCTCTGAACAGGACTAGGCAACCGTACTCCCGTTACGCTGTGCTTGTGTGTGGGATGCAGTTATCTCTGAACAGGACTAGGCAACCGTACTCCCGTTACGCTGTGCTTGTGTGTGGGATGCAGTTGTCTCTGAACAGGACTAGGCAACCGTACACCCGTTACGCTGTGCTTGTGTGTGGGATGCAGTTGTCTCTGAACAGGACTAGGCAACTGTACTCCTGTTATGCTGTGCTTGATGCTCTGCATTGATGTACACTGGACCCAGGTTTCCCTGGTGGACTGCTTGGGCCGTTCTTGTCATCTGGCTCTGAAGACTTTGTTCACAGAGGTGCACTTGCCCGACGGGGAAGCCAGAGATCTGGGGTCCTCTGCTGAGGCCACTCTCACCTGCGTATCTTCCCTGACATACCTAACAGATGAAGCTCAGGTGGGCGATGCACCTCAGGCCACAGTGTGGACATGTACAATTCTTCAAGCTCCAGCTTCAACTCTCCTTCTTATTGCTCTCTTAGGACAGTGTATTTAGACGGAAGTAAATGAAAATAATATTATTAGGGGATAAGATTAAAATCAATCCCATCTGTAAAAAAGGAAGTAGATTATTTGCAAACTGTAATACTTTATTTTTAATGAAGAATCACCTTAAAACTTGGAACCCAGATACAAGATAATTACTTCATTCCGCAAATGTTTAGTAGCAAACTATATGCCAGGACTGTGCTAGGTACTAGGGATACACGGTTGAATACATAGTATAAGATGCCTTGGAGTGTCAGGTAGTTTCATATAAATGGCTCATGCAGTATATAGACGTTGTGGTAAAAAGAGACTTCTGAGATGCACAGAGGACAGACAATAAAGGGTCTTGGAGTGGTGGATAAATGTGTTTGGACGTTTCACTCAGGGCTGCTGAAGTTTTTGAAGGTCAGTGGCCTCAGGGTTTTGGCGTTTTCAGGCCCTGCTAAGTAGTTTGTTTCTAGCTGGTTATCGGTCACCATTACTACTCATCTATTGGCTTTGTCTGATTCAGCAATTGCAATCCCACCACTGGGTATTTACCCAAAGGAAAAGAAATCGATGTATCAGAAAGATACCTGTACTTGTATGTTTGTTGCAACACTATTCACAGTAGCACAGATATAAACCAAACTAAATCTCCATCAACAGGTGATTGGAGAAAGAAAATGTAGAAAATATACACAATGAAATACTATTCAGGCATAAAAAACAATAAAATAATAACTTTTGCAGACACATGGATGGAACTGGAGGCCATTATTGTAAGTGAAGCAAGCCAGACACAGAGTAAATATCATATTTTATCCCTCATAAGTGGGTGCTAAAAGATGTGTACGTATTGACGTAGAGAGTGGAATGATAACAGAGACTCAGCAGGGTGAGGGGATGGACGGGGTGAACAGTGAGAAATTACTTAATGGGTACAATGTGCATTATTCCAGTGATGGATACTGTAAAAGCCCTGACTTCACTATACAATCCATGCTGACAGCAAAATGGCACTTGTAACCCATAAATTTATACACAAAAATCTTAGACCTCTCTCCTCTCTCATAAGCCTCAGAGCTCAGTGAACCCCTTGGATCTCCTCAGCCTGCTGAGTTTCGACTTTCCTACCTAAGGTGATTTGGGGCAGAGACAAGGGGGTGTTTCAGGAAGATGCTCTCAGGCACGCTGCTTCTGAAGAAACATTAGAGACTCTTCTGGTGGCCTTTATCTAGTCACTGCTTTAAGCAAGGAATAAAACATCTGTGGCTAACATTTTAAAAACTGTGTTTCCCGCTCACCCTTCAGACCTGACCGAAGAGATTTTTAGAGTTTTAAGGGAACAACTTTTTCTGGACCCAAAAGGGCACAGTCGTGCAAAGGCCAGTGTCACGTAAGTACCTCTTCCCCATCTGTAACATAACTCTCAGATACTCTTCCCACAGCTGGAATCTGTACAGGGTTTTGACTGAGGTATTGGAAAAGCCTATGAACTCGTTATCATTTGAACATATGAGTAATGTAAAATTTAGACAGAATTTTGTTTGAAAGGATTATTTATGCAATTTTTAGTTAACTGATTTATACTGTAGTTATTTCAAACAATAAAAATCAGGTTGTTGTGTTATAAGCTAGAAATATTTACAATAACACATGGTCTTGATTATCTCACATGATGAATTGAGGATTAAAGCAAAATAATTAATCTTAGGGAACTTTGTGACAGTTTCTGTTTCACTTTGTCTAATAATGACTTCAAACTGTTGTGCATATACAGAGAACTCCTGACTAAAGAGACTTGTTTCGACTATTGCACTATGTTGTTTATTGTAACTTTTTAAGATCTAGAGGAACATACATTTAGTCTCAGTTGACCAACTAAATGTTATGGAGTCAGCTTCTGTGTTATGTGCTGAGCGTTGAAGGAACAGTGGAGACAAGGCTGCTGCCCTCGCAGAGTCTGGGGGAGAAAACCTGATGGAGTGTGTCAGGGAACATGCTGGGAGCATCCCAGGATGCCAGAAGCACACACAGATGAAACACCTGCCTCAGACCAGGGGAGGGTTAGACAAGGAGAGGATGGAACACCTGCCTCAGAACGGGGGAGGACCAGACAAGGAGAGGTGTCAGGAAAAACTAGGAAAGTGGGAGAAAACCTGATGGAGTGTGGCACGGAGCATGCTGGGAGCATCCCAGGATACCAAAAGCGCACACAGATAGAACACCTGCCTTAGACCGGGGCAGGGTCAGACAGGGAGAGGTGTCAGGAAAAACAAGGAAAGTTTGATCTGCAGGAATAGAAACACACTTGAGAAATCCATGGGGAATGAAAAGAGAATGACTGAGCAGCAGCAGATTGTCAAGAAGGAAACCAAGAAGGAGCAGCCAAAGAGGTTGATGGAGAACCAGGAGAAAGAAGGTGTCACTGAAACCAATGGAAGGAAAGTGTTTCAACATTTCTGGAAAAAAAAATGACATGCTCTGTCTTAACCTTGCTGTTTTATGAATCAGATAGCCACATTCCAGGTTCTGAGAAGTCCAGCACTAAAGATGTTTCTTTTAGTTTGCTTAACCCAGCATTTGCCAGAATAATCTGGGCTCAGTGTGAGTGTGTGTGAGTGTGTCCGCCTGTGTGTTCCACTAATATCTCACTGGGGCTACTGCTCTGTACAACATAATTTTTAAAACACTGGTTTTATCCATCCTATGTTCAGCTGCAGCAATGCTTATGAAGATCAACTTTGATCATGTGTCTAAGTTACTAAAGAAAACAAAACAAACTAATTAATAAAGCTCACCATGCAGTGACTCCTCATACCCGTACGACGGCGCCCACCTGGCTCGGCCTGGGTGCCTGTGCTGACCTGGCCATGCTGTCTTCTGCCTGCTGCTTTGCCTCCCGTTTCCTCCTGGAGAATGTAGAGGTTCTCTGAGCTTTGGCGTATCTGGAACATGTGTCGTTCTCATAAAGGGGACCATGTTTTCTGAGTCCACTTTAATCTCTTTTAAGGGTATGGAACTTTCCTTAAAGCTTTTGGTCAGGTCTCACTCTCTATGCAGTCTTCCTGCCACTTCTACAATGTACATACTTTTACCGATACATTAATTATGCTTTACCAGCCCAGGTTTTTTACTTATATGTCATTTTAGATCATCATCTTTTTTTCTTAGAGCTTAGTTCACTTATTTATTCAGTCTTTCCACAATATAATTGTATGTCATATAATTTTATACTTATTTTCATTGGGGTTTATATTATCTTTTCTGTAAACATGGAGGCTTTCTAAATGGATCTTCATTAATGTTGAAAGAACAAGGTTTTACATCTTGGTCTCAGCCAAAAGTAGTTCCTCGTATGCCCAGGAGGGATAAAACAGTTGCATTGTTGCATTAGATATTCTTAGAGAGAAAGAGAACCATGTGAAATGGAAAACTGCTAACTTTGCCTCAGGGATACCAGGTTGATTCACTGAGAAAGTTTGAATTGGTTTAGAAAGCATGGTTCTGAGTTTTCTAGGAGAAGGAAAAAAGTTGGGGTAGGTAGGGCATAAGAAGTAATGCCCACATCAAAAAGTTAGAAAGATCTGAAACTAACAACCTAACATTACAACTGAAAGAATTAGAGAAGCAAGAAGAACTCAACCACAAAGCTTCTAGAAGACAAGAAATAAGTAAAATCAGAGCTTAACTGAAAGAAATTGAGACATGAAAAACTGTTCAAGAAATCACTTAATCAAGATTTTTTGAAAAAAATAAGATAGGGCACTAGCTAGACTCATAAAGAAGAAAAGAGAAAAGATTCAAATAAACAAAATTAGAAATGAAGGGAATGTTACCACTGACCCCAGAGAAACAAAAGTAACCAGCAACTACTATGAACACATCTACACACACAAACTAGAAACCCCAGAAGAGATGGATAAATTTCTGGCCACATACACCCTCTCAAGACTGAACCAGGAAGAAATTGAGTCCCTGAACAGACCAATAACGAGCTCCAAAAAGTGAATCAGTAGTAAATAGCCCACCAAAAAAAAAAAAAAAAAAAAAAAAAAGCCAAGGACCTGATAGATTAACAGTCAAATTTTAACAGATGTACAAAGAAGAGCCAGTACCATTCCTACTAAAACTACTTCAAGAAATAGAGAAGGAGAGACTCCTCCCCAACTTATTCTATGAGGCCAGCATCATCCTGATACCAAAGCCTGGCAGTGACACAACAAAAAAAGAAAGCTTCAGGCCGGTGTCCTTGATGACCATCCATTCAATAATCCACAACAAAATCCTGGCAAACTGAATCCAGCAACACAACGAAAGGCTAATTCACCACAGTAAAGTAGGCTTCTTCCCTGGAATGGAAGATTGGTCCCTCATGGGCAAATCAATAAAATGTGATTCATAACATAAATAAAACTAAAGACAAGAACCACGTAATTGTCTCAATAGATGCAGAAAAGGCTTCCAGTAAAATTCAACAACGCTTCATGTTAAAAACTCTCAATAAATGAGGTATTGAAGGAACATACCTCAAAATAATAAAGGACACCTATGACAAACTCACAGCCAACATTATACTAAATGGGCAAAATCTGGAAGCATTCTCCTTGAAACCCACCCAAGACAAGGATGCCCTCTCTCACCACTCCTATTCAAGATAGTATTAGAAGTCCTTGCTGGAACAATCAGATAAGATAAAGAAATAACGAGTATTTAGATAGAAAGAGAAGTCCAACTACCTCTGTTTGCAGACAACATAATTCTCTATCTAAACCCTGTAGTTGTGACCCAAAAGCTCCTTAAGCTGATAAACAACTTCCACAAAGTTTCAGGATACAAAATCAATGTACAAAATTTGCTAGCATTCCTATACACCAAGAAGAGCCAAACTAAGAGCCAAATAAGAGAGACAATTTCATTCACAATTTCCACACAAAGAATAAAATATGTAGGAATACAGCTAACCAGGGAGGTGAAAAATCTCTACAATGAAAATTACAAAACACTGCTCAAAGAAGTCAGAGAAGACACAAATGAAAAAATCATTCCATGTTAATGGAGAGAAAGAATTAATATCATTTAAATGGTCATACTTTCCAGAGCTATTCCTATTAAACTACCAATGACATACTTCACGGAAGTAGAAAAAGGTATTTGAAAATTCATATAGAACCAAGAAAGAACCTAAGTAGCCAAGGCAATCCTAAGCAAGAAGAACAAAGCTTGAGGCATCACATTACCTGACTTCAAACTATACTACAGCACTACAGTAACCAAAACAGCATGGTGCTGATGATACTTAAACAGACACATACACCAATGGAACAGAACAGAGAGCCCAGAAATAAGACTACATACCTACAACTATCTAATCTTTGACAAAGCTGGCAAAAACAAGCAATGGGGAAAATATTCTGTATTCAATAAATAGTGCTGGGATAACTGGCTAGCCATATGCAGAAGATTGAAGTTGGACTTCTTCCTTATACCATACACAGAAATCAACTCAAGATGGATTAAATACTTAAATGTAAAACCCAAAACTATAAAAGTCCTGGAAGACAACGTAGGCAATACCATCCTGGACATAGAAATAGGCAAAGATTTCATGATAAAGACACCAAAAACAATTACAACAAATGGAACTATTGACAAGTGGGATCTAACTAAACTCAAAAGCTTCTGCTCAGCAAAAGAAATTATGGATACAGTGAACAGACAACCTACAGAAGGAGAAAAATTATTTACAAACTACATATCTGACAAAGATCTAATATTCAATATGAGGAACTTAAATTTACAAGAGAAAAACAAACAGTCCTATCAAAAAGTGGCTAAAGAGTTGTCTATTCATGTCCTTAGTCTACTTTTTGATAGGATTGTTTTTGTCTTGCTAATTTGTTTGAGCTCATTGTATATTCTGAATATTAGGTCTTTGTGAGATATACAGATTGTGAAGATTTTCTCCCATTCTGTGGATTGTCTGTTTACTCTGTTGACTGTTCCTTTTGCTGTGAAAAAGCTCTTTAGTTTAATTAAATCCCACCTATTTATCTTTGTTTTTCTTGCTGTTGGGTTCTTGATCATGAAATCCTTGCCTAAGCCAATGTCTAGAAGGGTTTCTTTGATGTCGTCATCTAGAATTTTTATAGTTTCAGGTCTTAGATTTAAGTCTTTGATCCATCTTGAGTTGATTTTTGTATAAGGTGAGAGATGAAGATCCAGTTTCATTCTCCTACATGTGACTTGCCAATTAATCCCAGCACCATTTGTTGGGTAGGGTGTTCTTTCCCCACTTCGTTTTTGTTTTCTTTGTCAAAGATGAGTTGGCTGTAAATATTTGGGTTAATTTCTGGGTTCTCCACTATGTTCCATTTGGCTGCGTGCCTGTTTTTATACCAGAACCATGCTGTTTTGGTGACTATGGTCTTATGATATAGTTTGAAATCAGGTAATGTGATGCCTTCTGATTTGTTCTTTTTGTTTAGTGTTGCTTTGGCTATGCGGGCTCTTTTTTGGTTCCATATGAAGTTTAGTATTGTTTTTTTTTGTTCTATGAAGAATGATGATGGTATTTTGATGGCAATTGCATTGAATTTGTAGATTGCTTTTGGTAGTATGGTCATAGACAATTCTCAGAAGATACACAAATGGCCAACAAACATATGAAAAAATGCTCAACATCACTAATGATCAGGGGAATGCAAATTACAACCACAATGCAATACCACCTTACTCCTGCAAGAATGGTCATAAAAAAGAATAATAATAGATGTTGGTGTGAATGTGGTGAAAAGGGAGCATTTCTCCAGTGCTGGTGGGAATGTAAACTAGTACAATCACTGTAGACAACAGTGTGGAGATTCCTTAAAGAACTAAAAGTAGAAGTACCATTTGATCCACCAATCCCACTACTGGCTATGTACCCAGAGGAAAAAAAAAAAGTCATTATACAAAAAACATACTTGCACACACATATTTATAGCAGCACAATTTGCAATTGCAAATGTGTAGAACCAATCCAAATGCCCATCAATCAACGAGTGGATGAAGAAACTGTGGTATATATGTACGATGGAATACTACTCAGCCATAAAAAGGAATGAATTAGTGGCAGTTGCAGCAACCTGGATGGGACTGAAGACTATTATTCTAAGTGAAGTAACTCAGAATGGAAAACCAAAGATCATATATTCTTACTTACAATTTGGAGCTAAGCTATAAGGATGCAAAAGCATAATAAGGACACAATGGACTTTGAGGACTCAGGGAGAAAGGGGAGAAGGTGGTGAGGGATAAAAGGCTATAAATTGGGTTCGGTGTATACTGATGAGGTGATGGATGCACCAAAATTTTACAAATCACTAATAAAGAACTTACTAATGTAACCAAATACCACCTGTTGCCCCAAAACCTATGGAAATAAACAAAAAATTTTTAAGTGGGCAAAGGACAGGAATGCTTTTCAAAAGAATACATATGTGTGACCAACAACCATAGAATACAAAGCTCAGTATCACTGACCATTAGAGAAATGCAAATCCAAGGCACAGTGAGACACCATCTCACACCAGTCAGAATGGCTACTATTCAAAAGTCAAAACACAACAGATGCTGGCAAGGTTGTGGAGAAACAGAACATACACTGTTGGTGGGAATGTACATTGGTCCCACTGCTGTGGAAAGCACAACAGTGCTTTCCTCGAAAGAGCTAAAAGCAGAACTATCACTAAACCCAGCAATCTCATTACTGGGTATACACCCAGAAATCTCATTACTGGGTATACACCCAGAGGTATATAAATTGTTCTATTGTAAAGACACAAGCACGTAAGTGTTTATTGCAACACTATTCTCAATAGTAAAGGCATGGAATCAACCTAAATGCCCAGTGATGACAGATTGGATACAGATAATATGGCACATTGTGGAGGAAAAGTTAAATATTAAATTTGACCTCAACTGAACAGGGACACAAACAATGGTCACTAAGTCCTGGAACGAGTTGTGTGAGCCCCTTGAGGCATCCATCCAGTGCTGTTTCGGAGAAATAGTTATTGAAAAACAACAGACAATTGCAAAAACTAGTTGACCTTTTTGTGTTCCTTGAGCCCAGATGCAAAGGGCCCTCATGACTGGGTCTCATGACAAACAATTTGTTACAAAAAGAGCTAGTTTCCCAGACCACACCAAAGCTTCATGGGACCTCTCCTCATCTATGCACGGACTAGTGGCCAACTCTGGAGCCCAGGCTCTTGCTTCCCAGCCTGGTGATGAATCCTCCATAGTCTGGTGAGTGTAAATTTATATATACACACACACACACCCCTTTTCCCTTCTCCCCTTCCCATTACAATTTGTTTGTTATTTATATCATTGGTTTATTAGGTGATTTGCTTATTATATCTATATTGTCATATACTTGGGATAAAGTCTGTTTACCCTTAAAAGTATTGTGTGTTTCTTTTCTTCTTTCCTCACACATTTCCCATACAGAACACACATATGCACCATGGAATACTACACAGCTACATGTTCTCACTTATAAGTGGGAGCTAAATAACGAGAACTTATGAACACAAAGAAGGAAACAACAGACAGCAGACACTGGGGTCTACCTGAGGGGAAGGTGGGAGGCGGGAGAGGAAGAGAAAAGATAACTATGGGGTACTGGGCTTAATACCTGGGTTATGAAATAATCTGTATAACAAGCCCCTGTGATATGAGTTTATGTAACAAACCTTCACATGTACCCCCGAGCCTAAAATAAAAAAATTAAATCCTTTATGAAAGCTATAAGATCTGCTCCTATGTGTTTGTATGTCTATATGTGTTACATGTATGTGATAATATTTTGTAAATAAAGCTCATTCTTAAGTCAGTAAAATAGAAATGGCTTTACAATTATCATATATAATTAGATACTTGCTTGATTTAACTATGATCTTATGTCTTTTGTTGAGAATTTCTGGATTCAGGGGGTCTTGAAATGTGACCATGATGAAGTATGGAGACATGTTCTCAGTGCCTAGACCAGCAGCTACAAGCCAGAATCAAGGCCAGTCGGCCCCTTCTTTCTGTGCTTTTCCTGTTCTGCCTTCTGGCTATTTTAGGAGGGGTTGGATCCTCCAGTTACAGCCTTCACAGCTCTGTCTTTAGTCCTGATGGACTCAGGCAGGCCCTGATCTTCATAGTTTTCCGGGGTGCCATGTGGCTACTTGGGACCTAGAATTACTGAGGGAAGGCATTAGGGATGCTGCCTGTGTCACATTTCCAAAATTCAGTTCAGTAATTTAAACTCTTACAGTCATGTTAAATTAAGTAATAAATAACCATAAAATATCTGGAGTCAGTTGTAAGCTAAAATAGTGAAATATTAACCTTTAAAAATGAGTTTAGGTCTATCTACCATGACATGTTACTTGTATATGGCATAGAAAACCTAAATATCTTTAGTTCTGTTAATAAACAGCAATTTGAAGAACTATATTTCTTAAAAGCGATAAAAGGGTTTTTATCTAAAAATACTGATGTTTAAGATAGTTAAAAATCACTTTTTAGGGTTTTCACTGAGAATTGGGGCTCCTAAGACTTGATTACTAGATATGAGAGAAACAATTCTGCATACACAGTATATAAAAAGCAAGATATGCTTTTTTTTTTTTTTCTTTTTTGAGAACGAGTCTTGTTCTGTTGCCCAGGCTGGCATGCAGTGGCATGATCTCAGCTCAGTGCAACCTCTGCCTCCCCAGTTCAAGCGATTCACCTGCCTCAGCCTCCCAAGTAGCTGGGATTACAGGTGCCCACCACCACACCCGGCTAATTTTTGTATTTTTAGTAAAGACGGAGTTTCACCATGTTGGCCAGGATGGTCTTGAACCTCTGACCTCAAATGATGCACCCGCCTTGGCCTCCCAAAATGCTGGGATTACAGGCTTGTGAACATATGCTTTTGATGATAAAACTTATAAAGACATAAAAGTGTGTTTTAATTTTTTTTTTTGGTTTGAAGTTAAAGGTTTCAAATTGAAGAAGTGAAAAAAAAAAAAAACTAGATAAAACCAGATAAATATGGAAAGTTGGGGGAAAATGCAAAGCATAGGTTCACAAAAATCTGGGATTAAAAGATGACAACATTTGATAAATTTATTTTATTTTTTAAATATCTTTTTTTTTTTTTTTTGAGACAGAGTCTAGCTCTGTCACCCAAGCTGGAGTGCAGTGACCGGATCTCAGCTCACTGCAAGCTCCGCCTCCCAGGTTCACGCCATTCTCCTGCCTCAGCCTCCTGAGTAGCTGGGACTACAGGCGCCCACCATCTCGCCCGGCTAGTTTTTTTGTATTTTTTAAGTAGAGACGGGGTTTCACAGTGGTAGCCAGGATGGTCTCGATCTCCTGACCTCGTGATCCGCCTGTCTCGGCCTCCCAAAGTGCTGGGATTACAGGCTTGAGCCACTGCACCCGGCCTTTTAAAATATCTTAAATATCTTTTAAATATCTTAAATATCTTTTAAATCTATTTTATTTTAACTTTAGAGGCTGGGCACTATGGCTCATGCCTGAAAATAATAAAATGTTCTTGTCAATTGTGTCTAACTAGAACAACTTAAAGTCATTTCCACTGTAAATTGCTTAATTCTGAGGCAGTTTCTGAAAACTTCACAAGCTTGCAAAATCCTAGAGTATTGTGTCTTTAATGAGGTTCATGAAAGTATGGAGAAGGCCCTGAGAAGCACTCTTGAATACAAGTTTTTGAGAAGTTTAGAATTATTTTATTTGAACTGGGTAAGAATTCCCAGAACTTTAATGAAGAGACTGACTGGTTTATAAAACTGTTAACCCAAGCAGAATAAAAATCAATTGAATACCAAGAAAATACTTTGCCAGATTTTCATGCCAAATCAGCCAGTATTCAAATTGTCTGGATAAAGAATTTGAATGAGCTGCAGAGTCCAGGTCAAATGATCTATGATAATCCCTGGTTAGTCCGTGCCATGCACCGAAGTTGAAGAAACAGTCCAATGTTAAGCATGGAGAACCAGGATGTCTTCCTTGTCCTTCCCGAGTTCTGAAAGCTTTTCTTATTAAAAGTTCTGCATTCTGCTTCCTGGGTGTGAGGGGAAAGCAAGCCGGCAGAAAGAAGGCTCCACTGCTCGTCCCTCCTGCAAGGACACCAGATGAACAACTATTAATATCCACATAGAAAAGACATTTATAAGAACCAAAAATCAGGTGAGTACTCAAAGTACCTGGTTTTAACCTCATATCACTGAAAGAGACACTGAAGAGAGAGAAAAAACAGTCCTGAATCACGGGTGCCACCATTTCCTCACCCCCAGCAATGATGGCGTGGTGCAGAGATCACTCTGGGTTCTGCCGGAGGGAGACCACAGCAACTGTGAGGCACTGAACTCTGTGCTGTCCTATTAGAGCAGAAAGGAAAACCAGACCAAATGCAGTTAATGTCCATCCACAGAGGGATCATTTAAACCAGTCCTAGCCAGAGGGGAATCAGATTCCAGTGGTTGGAACTTGAGTGTTTGGAAACCTGGCAACTGAGGGCTCCAGGACTCTGTGTATCTAACAAAACTTGAAAGGCAGCCCAGGCCATCAGGACTGCAACTCTTAGGTGAGGCCTAGGGCTGAACTGGGCCCAGGGACAGTGGACTTGGGGTGGGGGGGAGGGCATGCAACATACTGAGACACCAGCTGGGGCAGCCAAAGGAGTTCTGGCATTATTACTCCCCTAACACTAGGCTGCACAGCTCCTGGCTCCAACAGGGACCCCATCCTTCTGCTTGAGAAGAGGAGGCAAAAGAGTAGAGAGGAATTTTTCTTTCATCCTGGAGACCAGTTCAGCCACAGCAAGATAGTGCACTGGTCAGAATCCTGAGGCCTCCTTTCCAGGCTCTGGCTCCTAGACATTCCTAGACACACCCTGGGCCAGAAGGAAACCTGCTGCCTTGAAGAAAGAAACAAGTGCTGGCAGCATTTATCACCTGCAAACTTGAAAACCTTTGGGCTCTGAATAACCAGCAGCCATACCCAGGTACTATGTCAAGGGCCTTGGATGACCCTCATCGACTTGCTAGATTTAGGGGACACTCAGCACATTACCAGCTGTGGTCACTAAAAGGCAAAATTCCTTCTTAGGAAAAGTAGAGGGAAAATTAAAGGGGACTTTGTCTTCTCCCTTAGGTACCAGCAAGGCCAGAGGTGGGTAGAGCACCAAGCGAGCTTTCGGAACCCCTGATTCTAGGACTTGATTCTTGGTTGACATGTATGAAGCTGCCCAGGGCCAGTAGGGAGCCCACTGCCCTGAAAACGGCAAGTCCCAAGCCAGGCAGCATTCATTACAAGCTGACAAGAGGCTTTGGGCCTTAACGGAACATTGGTGGTAGCCTGGCAGTACTCACTGTGGCCTGGGGTGGTGGTGGCTACTCTGCCTTTAGAAAAGGAAGGGAGGAATAGGAAGGACTATGTCTTGTGGTTTGAGTGCCAGATCAGTTGCAATGCAATAGAATGTCAAGTGGACTTCTAACATTTTTTACTCTATTCCGTGACCTGAATGGCACTTCTGGACCCAGCCAAGGACTGAGGAACCTCACTGCCCTAAAGGAAAGGACACAGGCCTGGCTGGCTTTGCCATCTGCTAATCGTAGAGACCAAAGGTCTTGAGTGAACATAGGCAGTCTTCAGAAAGTGCATGCAGCAGGACTTAAGCAAGACCCAGTGCTGTGCTAGCTTCAGGTCTGATCCAGGGCAGTCATAGTGGTGGTGGCCAGGGGTGCTTGTGTCTTTCTTCTCCCAGCTTTAGGTGGCTTAGAACAGAAAGAAAGACTCTGTATCTTTGAGAGAAAATAAGGGTAGGGAACAAGAGCCTTTAACTAGTAATCCAGAAAATTCTCCTGGATCTTGTTGAAGGCTGTCAAGGTGGTACTTCTATGAGTCTGGAAGAATTACAGCATTATTGGGTATAAGGTGCCCCATAAAGCAGATATGGCTTAGATCACAACACCCAAGTCTTTTCAAATATGTGAAAAGCCTTCCCAAGAAAGACAGTTACAAATAAGCCCAGACAGTGAAGACTACAGTAAATACTCACCTTTTCTCTTTTTTAATTTTATTTTTTAAACCTCTCATATAGTGCTGCATGCCTAAGATTTTAATGTCCAGACAATGAGGAACATTTACTAGCATCAACACCATCCAGGAAAACATGACTTCATCAAGTGAACTAAATAAGGCACGGGGGACAAATCCTGGAGAAAAAGAAATATGTGACCTTTCAGACAGAGAATTCAAAATATCTGTATTAAAAAAAAAAAAAAAAAACTGAGAGAAATTTAAGATAACAGAGTAAAGAAATTCCTAATTTTAACAGCTAAACTCAACAAAGAGATTAAAATACTTACAATAAATTAAGCAGAAATTCTGGAGCTGAAAAATGCAATTGGCATGCTGAAGAATGCAGTACAGCCATTTAATAGCAGAATGGATCAAGCAGAAGAAATAGTGAGCTTGAAGACAGGCTATTCGAAAATACGTAGAAGAAACAAACAAACAAAAAGAATAAAAACAACGCATCATGCCTACAGGATCTAGAAAATAGCCTGACAAAGACAGATCTAAGACTTACTGGTTTTAAAGAAGATGTAGAGAAAGAGGGAGGGGTAGAAAAATTTATTCAAAGGGATGATAACAGAGAACTTTCCAAACCTAGAGAAAGATATCCATATCTAACTACAAAAATGTTATAGAACATGAAGCAGATTTAACCCAAAAAAGACTACTTCAAAGCATTCAATAATCGATCTTCCAAAAGTCAAAGATAGAAAAGTTCTAAAGGAAGAAAGAGAAAAGAAACAAATAACATACAGGGGAGCTCCAACACGTCTGGCAGCAGACTTTGCAGTGGAAACCCCACTGGCCAGGGGAGAGAAGCAATAAATATTTAAAGTACTAAAGGAAACAAACTTTTACCTTAGAATAGCACATACAGTGAAAATGTTCTTCAAATACAAAGAAATACTGACTTTTCCAGACAAACAAAAGCTGAAGTATTTCATGAATACCACACCTGTCCTACAAGGAACGCTAAAGGGAGTACTTCAATCAGGAAGAAAAGGACATTAACGAGCAATCAATGATCATCCAAAGGTTAAAAAAAAATCCTCACTGCTAATAGTATACAAAACAAAGCAGAATATTATAACACTATAGCTGTGTGGTGTGCACTCTTATTCAAAGTAGGAATGCTAAATAATATCCAACCAAAAGGAATAACTACAACATTTCAAGACATAGCACAATAAATATAAATAGAAACAACAAAAAGTTAAAAAGGGAAGGGATGAGCCCACCCGTCCTGAGCCGGCCGGATGTGGTGGAAGCTCCGGGGCTCGGGAGCCAGGGGAAGGCCTGGAGCGTGGGCGGAAGGGAGGCCGCCCCGAGAGCCGAGAGCCGGAAGCCTGAGCGGGGGACTGAGGCCGCAGGCGCCCCCCAGCAACAGCAGGGCGGCGCCACATTGGTCCTGCCCTTGGCCTGGGCGCCTGCGACGGCGGGACGCTCCGGGAGGCCGGCGGAAGACGCAGCGCGGCTGCCGGGCGTGGAGAGAGACAGCTGCCCGGGGCACGGGCGAGCGGCTCGGGCGTCCCGGATCCGAGCCCTGCGGCCCCAGGGTGGCGGTGACGCCTGGAGTCGTGCGGGCGTGGCTGGGCCGGGCGCTTGGGGCAGCCAGGCGCCGCTGCTGGCGTCTATGCCGCACCACCCTGCAGGCGCCGGGTCTCCTCTGATCTCGTGAAGCTCAGCAGGGTCGGGCCTGGTTAGTACTTGGATGGGATTCCGCCTGGGAATAGCGGGTACCCTAGGCTTTTGGCTTTCGGCTCCCTCCCTCTTTCCCCCTTTTGTCTCCGTGCTTCCAAACCACCCCCTGACTCTGCTCCCCCTTGTCCGCCCCTGCGCCCCAGCCGCAGCCCAGGACCTCCTCCTGAAGGTCGCCACTGCAGCACCGCCAGGCAGCAGCATCCCACCTCTTCCACCCGGCTGCAGCCCCACCGGGAGCCCAGCTCCAACCCGGGCGGGAGGGGACCGACCCTGAAGGGCGCAGGCGTGGGTTCCCTGAGGTCCCGGGTGTCCTCCCGCTCCCCGGACGCCCGGGCAATTCAAACATTCATCCAGCGCCGCCGCCACTGTCCAAGCCGGGGGAAGGGGCAGCGGGTCCCACAGACGCCAGCCAAGACCTGCGCTCCAGAACCCGCGGGCTGCTTTCCAGGGGGAAGAACATTGTCTTCGCCCGCCACGAGGAAATCCGTCCCTGTGCACCTGGTTTCCCATTGCCACCGACTTCGTGTGAACTGCAGTCCCGAGAGACCCAGGCCTCCGGCCATGGACACGCTCGGCGCAACGTTTCCCGCCAGACGGACGGGCGCACTCTACAAATTTCGGGGTCCACCGCAGCAAGAGGACAGGGAGAAGCAAAGGAAGGACCCTGTGACACGCACCCCCAAGGCAACCAATGAATCCAAGAAAAAACGTCTCAGGGCTCCGTTGATTTTCCCGCATGGGGGGCCCTGCCCCCCTGTTCTAGCCCGGCCCAAGCACCCTCCACCCTACCCTGGCCGGTTCAAAGGGACGGTGTCTACCCGAGCAGAGCCTCCCTCTCCAAGGCTCTGTCGCTCTCGCTCTCCAGCTCCCTCACCCTCTCCCTTTCTCTCCTTCCCTCTCCCCCTTTCTCTCTCTCTCTCCCCCCATCCCTCTCTCTGTCTCTCTATCGCTGTTTCTCTCTCTCCTTCCACTTATATCTCTACATCCCTCTGTCCCTTGCTGTCCTTCAAGCTGTCTGTATCTGTGTGTCTGTGTGTGTACTTGTGTTACCGCGCTTGCGCCCCTGTGTGTGTGTGTGTGTGTGTTTGGGATTGTGGTGGGGTGTGTCTGGATGTCCGTCAGTACCTTTGTCCCGGGTTCAGGCTGCCGACTCTACTGCCAGCTCGTGGGTGTCACATTTGCCCTGATAGTCTCACACTCGCAGGTGTGTGGATCTCGTTCATTTTCATGTAGAAAACCAGAGCGAAACCACAGAGAAAAGAAACGTCCCGTGCATCACGGCCTGACGAGGGATTCCTGTTTCCTGCAACGTGGGGAGTGTCCACTGTGGCCGGTTTGAAAACTGGAAAGGAGAGCACCGACACGGTGCTGCTTTTCCACGCTTCCCTGGAGGTTTCTGTGTCCCCACAGAGCTCGGAAAACAGTCAACACGATCTCGCTTTTGGGGACCCGGAGACACGTGAGCAACAGGCCCCCTTGCGGAGGGCAAAGGAACGTGGAACCCGAAACCACACTTCAGTCGGCCTGAGAGCGTCTCCTGTGTGGATAGGACTGTCTGCCTCGCGCTCTGTTGCAAGCTCAACGTGGGGCTCTGTCATCTGTGAACCATGTGGATGAAAAACGGGCAACCACCAGAGCCTCATTGCCCTCTGGGAAGTTCGCTCATTCCTTCGGAAACGGAATTCGTCTGAATTGCTCCAGCATGAAATAACCCAGGCTGGCGATTCGGTGAGCGCCCCGCCGGTCAATGGGGCTGTGGGCCGAGCACTTAGCCCGCACTGCGCACCCAACATTTTCCCGGAGTGCTGGGTCCTGTTGGTCCTGGAGGCAGAAGACCGTTTTTCTCTCTACCTTCCTTTCTCTGTTTCTTGCTCCTTTTGTCCCTCGGTCCATCCTTCCCTCTGTTCTTCCCTCCCTCCCTTGGTTTTTTCCTCCCTCCCTCCCTCCTTCCCTGTTTCTCTCCCGTCCAGGGTCCCTCCGTCCATCCATCCTTTCCTAGCTCCATCCTTCCGTCCCACTCTGTCTTCGTTCCTGTCCTTATCTCTGCCTGCCTTCCCTCTTGCCTGGAAAGGGCAGCAGGCCGGTTTGCGCCGGATCTCGGATCTACATTTAGTTGCAAGGAGCTCCGTGGTGATGGTGAAGAGGCTGGCAGGACGAGGGTTGGCAAAGTGATGGTGGAGCTAAGAGGCACAGGAGTCAAGCCTCGAAAAGGAGAACTGGCCTGGCTTCTGCCCGGGCCCAGTGTTTCACGGACTGAGATCTCCGCCAACTCCACTGAAGAACGCGGGGGGAAAAGGGATGAGAACTCCGCCTGGGCTGATTGGAAAACCTAGGCGGCTATGGACCCGCGCATGCACAGTAGACAGTCCTCTTCCCGGTACCTGGTGGGCTCTGGGATCCCCGGGATGCTCAGGGAAGAATGACAGCCCTCCACTGTGTGGAGTCTCTCACCGGACCTGGAACTCAAGGATCCTAGACAGGTCAGCTGGAAGGAAAGAGACGCCTCTCCATACCCAGCCAGAGGTTCACCACGAAGGAGAGGCCGCCGCCCTGCCCCCACCCCCTCCCAACCCCGCGTCCTAAAGCTCCTCCAGCAGAGCCCGGTGTGCCTCCTGGTTGAGGAGTGATTCCAGCGGAGCGGGCTCTTCCACGTCCTTCAGCTCCCCCAGTGGCGCCGGATCTAGGAAAGGTTGTGCATTTTGCTGAAACTCTGCGACAGGAGCTCATCTAACAGGCTGGAGGGGAGTGCAGACTAGCGCTGAAGCTTTTGGAGCGGTTGGGAGGGCGCCTGGATGGCTTGCATCTGTGCCTGACACGCGGAGGCGTCCGGGGTCTGGGGCTCAGGAGGTGGAGCTGCCCTGCAGCGACCTGGGGCTCCAGCCCCACCAGCGACTCCCCTGGGACGTGGGTGGCTCAAGCACACCTTGGTCCTGTGACTCAGCTCGAGCGGGCCCAGGCTGTCCCACCGAGCACGCACCCAGCAGGCCACCGCGCTGCGGGTCCTGGTCTTTCTGGCATTTGTTGCGGTGCAGAGGCCACCGAGGAGCCGGAGGGTGGGACAGTCCCACTTCCAGAGGAGCCAGGGCACCCAACACAAAGCCCCGAGTGCAGGGGCAGGTGCAGAGATTCCTGCTGCCTGCGCAGCCTGGCTGGGCTGGAGCAGGGGCCCCTGTCCCCTGAGCCCCAGGCGCGCAGGGCATGTGGAGTGCGGGAAGCCCCGTTCCCCACGCCCCGAGGTGGGTGAAGGCTACTGACGAGGGAACGGGGGGACACCCCCCGGGGGCCGCCTTGCACAGGCCGCCTGCGTGCGCCGGTGCCCTGCTACCCTGGCCCAGATGCCTGGCCCTCCGGTTCTGAAACCAAATCTGAATGCGGGACTCCGGGAGGCCCGTCTCTCTGGCCAGTTCTTCCCTGGTGGCGATGCCTGGAAAGCGATCCTGCCGGAAGGCTCTGAGGAGCAGGGTAGTCTGGGACCGGGTGACGGCGGTCCGCTTTCGCCTGCCTTCTTGCTGGCCGCGTTTCCCGGGCCAGGGCCGAGATTCCCGCAGGTGCTGCCTCAGCTGGCGTGATCTCTCATTCTGAAACCAGATCTGGACCCTGGGCTCTGGAATGCCGATGGCCTGGGCCAGCTGTTCTCTGGTGGCGATGCCCGGGTACTGGTTCCGCTCAAAGCAGGCTCGCAGGGCCTCCCTTTGGCTCGGGGTCCAAACGAGTCTCCTTCGCCGTCCTCGTCCTCGGGCTTCCGCGGGAAGGGTGCTGTCGGAAGGTGTCGGGAGAGCCATGGAGGGGAGACCTGGCCGGAATTTCGCGGACAGTTGTCAGTGCTGGTCATGTGGAAGAATCTGAGAAGTAGCAGATCCTTGTTGTCATTCCCAGAGCTGCATCCTCTGCTGAACAGGATCAGGGTATTCAGCTCAGCCTCATCTGATCCACTGAGAGGCTCAGTTATCTCCTGCCCAGGGAAGGGATGGGCTTCTCTGTCCAGGGCTGAATCCCCAGGACCAGGCAATGTGGCTGGGACAAGCCAGCCCTCAGCAGGGAAGACATAAGCTGCCTGGGTGGCCGTGGAATACAAGGTCTGCACCTGGGCACACAGAGGCCCCGGATGAGCAGTGTCAGCTGCTCCCAGGTTAGTGGAGAACTGATCTGCTGGGCCTGCACCTGGGCTAGGTCTTGATAAATAGCCTCAGACATAGCTGGCACAGAGGTCATCAAGCTTTTTCGATGTGATGGTGTTTGGACTCCTAGGGCCCGAGACCTGTGCCGCTTGCTGTGCAAGCCCTGGAATGTCCCCTGTGGTGGGCATCACAGGTCTCCTGGATTTCACTGTTGTGCACAGCAGTGGGAGGATCTTGATTTTTTTTTTTTTTTCCAACATCAAGCTGCACTCCTCTTCTGGACAGTTTCCTACAGAGAAAGCTTGTGAGAGACTCGCCAGAGCAGTCCCCACAGACCCTCATTTCCAGAACCTCCTGTGCACCCAGGTGAACCCCACTTGTCTCTCCCACTCCTTCCTGACCATCTCAGCACTGGAATGAAGTGAGGCTGAACCCCTTGTGAGTCCCCAAATATTCTCAGAGTGCTAAGATCTCAAAAATTTACTTGTCAGTAACTGCCTTTCTGCTCAAGTCTCATATGAAAGTTTCCTGATAATTTGCCTTTTGGGGCAAATAAAAAACAAAAAAACCACCAATACCACCAACAAGAAAAAACACCAAGATTCTACCTGCTCTGTCTTGGCAGCTGTCCTTGGAACTGATTTTTCTTTTCCTGCGGTTTTCCCGATATGAGTTGGACTCTGGTTCTGTGAATACAATGAGAGTTTGAGAAAGTGCCTCCAACTGAACACCCTGAAATTCCTAGTCCATCCTGGACACACAGGAGCTCAGGTTGCCACCAAACCCCAGCTCTTTTCTGTTCTCCAGTGTCCAGGATCTATACGGCCCTGGCTGCCAAGGAGCTCCGGGTTTCCTTGCCAGGGGAGCCTGTGTTGCTGCCCTGTCCCTTCTCGCCTGGAAAGAGTCAAATCTTACTGGATCCAGCAGTGCTGTTCCCAGCCTTGAGGTTGGTTTCCTCAGAATTCTCCTCCTTGTTTGGATTGGGCTCCAATCCTGCTGTAAAAGGAAGTTTAGGTGACTCAATTCTCCCTAGGCAGAGTCCCATAGTCTATCCCTGATGCGTTTTTGCAGATCAGTCTTTCATGTGAAGCTCTTCTGCCAGCGTCACGAGTGAACACATTTCTCAAAGTCCCCTGAGGGCGCTAAGCCCTTTCCCATCCCCAAATCTCAAAATAAAACCCTACTAAAGACACATGGCTCAGTATCCCTGATTCCAACCCTCCTTCCAGCCTCCATGGGAGCAGCCCGAGGCCTTACCTTTGTATGTGCTTCTCACTGGAATGGGAAGAAGCCATCTTGCCTTTTCCTTTGAATGGTTTCTTCTCATCTGAGCCCTTTTCTGTAAAGACCTGTGGGGAAGGGGGCTGGTCAGTGGGGCGTTGGATGGAGGAGGAGTGGAGATCAGGGTGTTCATTTCCCATGTTGAGGCTCAAGTAAAAGGAGGCTGTTCTTACATGCCCAAAGACGGACTGTGGGTTGTTCTGCTGGACCTGCCTTTATATGTCCCTTGGCTGGGCGTGGCTGACTCTTATTGACTGAGCAGTTTTCTCCTTCCTGCCGCTTCTTAGCGCCTCAATAAAAAGTTTTTTGCTGTAGTCTACTGAAGACCTAGACACAGTTAAGGGGAGACAGTTTCAGGATTCTGTCATAGTGTCAAGAAAACAAAGAACCAGGAGCACAGGGATCAGAAGATCGGGGAATCATTTCTTCCCATTTCTGTCCCAGTTCCTGAAAGTATTTATGATCCTGTTCACCTTTCAAGATGCACAATTAAACATACCTACATTGACATATGTTATATATTTTGCACAGAAAGAGAATTTATTATACATAGTGTTAACAGTGTATGCATAGATATTATAATTTCTTAAATGCTTAGAAACAACAAATGTCAAATTACGGTTGATTGTATTAGATCCACATATATATGATGAAATAAAAATGCAGAGAAAAAAATACCAAATGAAATGGCCCTTCCTATCTTAAAAATGGGGAAGATAATTAGACCAAATGCAATAAAATTGAATTGATTAGGTTGAGCCAGTGCTAACCTAATCAGCCCCTGATTACTGAGGTAGCAAAAAGTCTAGGTAGAAAACCTTTCCCCCTTTCTCACCCTTCCTCAGTCATCCTGGAAGCGCCATTGTGTTCTGTGGAATTTGTGTTCTGTGGAATTTATTCTGAGCATTCAGCTCCTGTCGTTACACAGCATACACCACCTGAATCCCATCAAACCCACGTTGTTTCTCAACATCCATCATCAAGACATATTCCAGGGCGGCCTCTCAAAATTGCCTCAGTGAGATGGGACAAGGTGTGGGGGAGCTCCAGGTTCAGAACAGCAGCCTCTTCCCTTCCTACTGCGGTGGAGTCTGTCTCTGCTGGTCAGAACCCTCAGACTACAGAAGGGTTAGTTCATGTGCCAGCAAGTGTTTCCTGAAAGGACCTTCTTGTCTCCCCATCTGCTGAGGAAAGCATGCAGGAATGAGACCTTCTGTGTTAGGGAGTACTCAGCCTCCAGTCCCAGATGACTTGATTGACTGATGAGCTGATTCCCTGAGGAGGAGAAAGAACCAGGGAAGAGACTGTGTTGGGTGAGTCTGTGTTTTCCCAGCTGTGCTGTCTGTGCAAATAGTGGAACCAAAAAAAAAATTAGTGGTCGATAGACACTGCCTAGTGAAATCATCTAAATCTAAATGGAACTTATCATAATATCGTTATGTATTATAATATTATGATATATAAAATTTATTTGACATCTAAAAAAATTTTGATATATTGTGATATCATAATATTATATAAAATTTGGTCAGGTAATTTTATAAGAAAATTGAGTTAAATTCTGTAACAACATTAACATATAACCTCAATAGAAAGCTAGGAAAATTGTCTGCTCTTGTGTAAATTACTGCTTTTTGGATGACTCTGTAAAGGTGTGAAGAGGGGTCTGCTACTTACTTGATAAGACATCGACATGCAAATCTTTGCTGTTTTTAACCAGTGCCCTCTCAAGATATGAGAATATTTTACTCTAAGAAAGTATTTTCATAGATATCATAATAGGAATTTTGTTCGTTTTAGTTAATAAATTATTATAACATTTATTGGCTATTAATAATTTATGTCATTGTTAAAATATACTTCTACAGACAACACATTACATACATGTTTTGATTTGTCCTTTAATCTCAATTAAAATTTTTAAATTTTTATTTATTAAATTCTATTTATTTTAGATAAAAGAGACCTTGTAACTGCCATATGCTGTACTTTCTTAGAAAGAGACATGCTCAGGCAAAACTCAGGCCTGGCCAGGCATGGCGGCTCACAACTGTAATCCCAGCACTTTGCGAGGCCAAGGCGGGTGGATCACCTTAGGTCAGGAGTTCGAGGACAGCCTACCCAACATAAGGAAACCTTCTAGAGACATCCCACCTAGCAACTTGTTTTCCATTCCTGCAAATCCAGTGGCTGCTCCACAAGGCACAAGAAAGTAAATATAAATATAAAACATCTCTCTGAACAGTTCACTCTTTTTTCTCTATCCCTCTCATCTGTCGATATAGCTTTTATTCTGCACATTTTATTTTTCAGGTAAATAATTTTTAAAATGGAAGAAAAAATAGAAATGCTAGGCCCTTCATTTAAATCCTGAAAATTACAGAAAACTTAGCACCCAACTCCCAGGGTGCTGAGGATTAACTCACATCATGCAATGTTTCCTGAACAGTGCTCAGTGACAGACTTCTGAACACATGGTATGTGCTCAATAAACATTGTATTAACTCAGGTGTATGTGTTTTCCAAATGCAGACTTACTCAAACATTGACGCCTTCTCTAGGCTTTCTAAACTGTAAAGAGCCAGCAGAAAATGACATGTTTGGAAATGGTGATTGGTGGTTTCCACTTTGGGCCAAAAGTATTTGTGTTGTGGTAAGAGTGTTGGGTGTCAGGAGCTCTGTGCTGTGCCTACTTTCTCTAGCTGAGTGCTACTATATTGGATGTAGTGGAAGAAACATCAGCATTAAGAGGAGACTTTTTAAAGAAGCCAATTCATGGACCCCTTCCAAACCTGAAGAATCACGTTAGTAAAAGAGAGGCCTGGAATGGGAAATGATTCATATGCACATTGAAACTTGAGAGGCAGCTGGGCAGAATCACATCACTAAGAGAGAGGCCTGGAATCAGAAATAATTCATAGACACATTGAAACTTGAGAGGCAGCCGAGCGTGGTGGCTCACTCCTGTAATCCTAACACTTTGGGAGGCTGAAGTGGGCAGATCACCTGATGTCAGGAGTTCAAGACTAGCCTGGGCAACATGGCCAAACCATGTCTCCACTAAAACATACAAAAATTAGCCAGGTGTGGTGACTGGTGCCTGTAATCCTAGCTACTCAGGTGGCTGAGACTGGAGAAACACTCAAACCTGGGAGACGGAGGTTGCAGTGAGCCAAGATGGCGCCATGGCACTCCTGCCTGGACAATGAGTGAAAACTGTCGAAAGAAAGAAAGAGAAAAGAAAGAAAGGAAGGAAGGAAGGAACTTAAAAACTTGAGAGGCAATGCTTAGCTAAGTGGCTGTCAGCCCAGGCTTCCAGCCATAATGACATGGCCAGCTTAAAGAAATACCATCACCTGTGCCCTCCCCAGAGACTCTGTCTGTTGGTCTTGGTGGGAGCATCTACGTGGTTGTAATGAGAAAGTCAAATTGTCCCTCTTTGATGCTTACATAATACCATAATATACAAAAAAACCTAAAAACCACCAAAAAACCTCTTACTTTGATAAATAAATGTAATGTTTCAGGATGCAAAAATCAATGCACAAAAATTAGTAGCATTTTTATACACTAATGATGATCAAGCTGAGAACTGAATTAAAAAGTCTCTTCCTTTTACAATAGCTACAAAAAAGGTAAAAAGGTAAAATGCTTAGAAATACAATTAGTCAAAGAGATGAAAGGTCCCTACAAGGAAAACTACAAAACACTGATGAAAGAAATTGTACCTGACACAAATGAGAAAAACATCCCATGCTCATGGATTGGAAGAATTGTGATCATTAAAATGACTCTACTGCCCAAAGCAATCTACATATTAAATGCAATTCCTACCAAAATGCCAATGTTATTTTTTATAAAATTAGAGAAAAAATTCTAAAATTCACATGGAACCACAAAAAGAGCCTGAATAGCCAAAGCAAATCTAAGCAAAGAGAATAAAGCTGGAGATATTACGTTATCTGACTTAAAATTATACTAGAAGGCTTTAGTAACCAGAGCAGCACAGTACTGATATAAAATGACACATACATCAATGTTACAGAATAGAGAACCTAGAAATAAAGCCACATACCTACAAACAACTGATCTTTTACAAAGTCAACAAAAACATTCACTGGAGAAGTGACGTCCTATTCAACAAAGTGTGCTGGAAAAATTATATTGCCATATGCAGAAGTATGGAATGGCATCCCTATGTCCCACCATATATAAAAATCAACTCAATATGGATTAAAAGACTAAAATGTAAGACCTAAAACCATTAAAATGCTAGAAGAAACTCTCGAATAAACTCTTCTGAATATTGACTTGGACAAAGAATTTATGACTAAGATCTCAAAGCAGATGTAACCATAACAAAAATAGACAAAAGGAACTCAATGAAACTAAAAAGCTCCTGAAAATGAGCTTTCTAATTAACACAGTGAACAGAAAACCTATGGGATGAGATAAATGTTTACAAGTTTTGCACGTAACAAAGATCTAATCTCCAGAATATACGAGGAACTCAAACAGCTCAACAAAAATAAAACAAGTAACCATTAAAGAGCAAGTAAAGAGTATGAACATTTTTTAAAAAAAAAAGACAATGATGGTCAACAAGCATGTAAAAGATGCTCAGCATTGCCAATGATCAGAGAAATGCCAATTAAAAACCACAATGAGATACCAACTTACACCATGCAGAATGGCTATTACTAAAAATCAGAAAAATGAGCTATCAGCAAGGATACTGAGAAAAGAAAACACTTATACATTGTTTGTGGAAATGTAACTTTCTACAACCTCTATGGAAAACAGTATGGAGATTTCAAAAAAGACCAAAATAGAGCTTCCATTTGATTCAGCACTCCCACTACTTGGTATCTACCCAAAGGAAAATAATTTATTGCATAAAGAAAATACTCACGCTCACATGTTTATTGCAGCACTATTCACAATTGCCAATATATGAAATCAATTTAAATTTATCAATCAATAATCAAATAAGGAAAATGTGCTATACATTTATACCATGGAATGCTACTCAGCCATGAAGAATAAAATCATGTATTTTGCAACAACATGCATAAAACTGGAGGTCATTATTGTAAGTGAAAAAACTCAGAAACAGAAAATCAAATTCTGCATTTTCTCACTTGTAAGTGGGAACTCAGTTACCCATACACTTGGATATAGAGACTGGAAAAATAGATACTGGAGACTCAGAAAGATGGGAGGTTGGCACAGGGTTTAGGAATGAGAAAATAATAGGGACAATAAACAGCATTCAGATGATTGTCACACCAGAAGCCCATACTTCATCACTATGCAACATGCTTCTGTGAGGGAACTGCATTAATACTCTCTAACGTATTAATAAAGAGATAAAAAAGGCCTGGCTCTGTGACTCAAGCCTATAATCCCAGCACTTTGGGAGGCTGAGGCGGGCGGATCACGTGGTCAGGACTTCAAGACCAGCCTGGCCAATATAGTGAAACCCTGTCTCTACTGAAAATACAAAAATTAGCTGGGCATGGTGGAGCAGGCCTGTAGTTCCGCCTGTAGTCCCAGCTACTCGGGAGGCTGAGGCAGGAGAATCACTTGAACCCTGGAAGCGGAGATCGTGGTGAGCCGAGATTGTGTCACTGCACTGTAGCCTGGGGAACAGAAGGAGACTGCGTCTCAAAAAAAAAAATAAATAAACTTTGCCGGCTTTTATCAAGAGGGCAAACTGAATAGACCTCATAATGTTCATAGATAATTAGATTAGGCAAAAAAAATTTTTAATAAAAATAAAAAATAGTATTTTAAGAATGATATAGAAAGATAATTTGATGAATTAGTACTTAGCACATACAATATGTTAGGCTAGATTCTAAGCCACTTAGACATTTACAGACACAATATCTAACAGAGTAAAATAAATAACACAAAGATTCATTGGCAACGACAAATTGACATATTTTCAATCATATTAGATGATATTAAAACCATTAACAAATTTACTGTTTTGTTTCATAATAAAAAAGAATGTTAAATAACTTCATGAAAAAGTTTAATTACCCATATAGATAAATGGGCAGCATTTTGACCAGTAGACAGAGGATACACATTTTCAAAGACCAGACAAAATTATTATTTTTGTCGGGGAGTGAACAGTTTTATTATCCAGGGATATACTGGGGTCCTCCCCCTGGGAGGTGGGCTCTTCCACTGGTAACCCCGCCAGTGCTCCAGGGGGCGCCATGCGATTCCGTGCTGCGCTCCGCTGGGGGCCGGGCCTTGGAGGAGGCGAACTGCGCCGGAAGCAGCAGTCGTGGGGTGCTCAGCGCCGGCTCCGACCTGCTGCACCTGGCCTCGTGCTGCTCCTCAGGCTCCCGCCGAGTCTGCGTCTCTGCAGGGCAGTGAACCATCCTGCCCAGAACCTTATCCTCACAGCGCAGTTTGACGCAGGTCAGGCATTTCTGCTTCCTGCCCTTGGGCTGGACTTTGCACTTGGGTTTCTTCCAGTCCTGCCTCCGGCCACTTCTCTGTCTGCCGGAGCTTAAATTCCAGCCTCACACATGTCCCAGCTGGGAAGGGCGTGTCCAGGGCGTGTCCACACTAGTCTCCCGGAAGGCCCGCTGCACGGGCGGGTGCTTGCAGGTTCCTCCAGGGCCCCCTGCAGGCCCTGCCGGCGCCCCCGCGCCCACCCACTGGGCCAGGGAGGTCCGCAGCCGTCTCAGGCTCCCCCTGTCACCCCGGCCCTGCGAAGCGCGTGTGCGCCCCTTAGTTCTCCCAGCCGCCGGGAGCCACCTCCTCCCCTGCCCTGCCCCTGGGGGCGCCATGCCCGAGGAACGCTGGGCAGAGGCGAAGGAACCGGGAAACGTCCCTTTCTCCACACTGTCCTTGGGGTCTGCCGGGTCCTCTCCACTCCCTCTGCCCTTCCCGCACTGTTCCCTGGGGCCCGCAGTTTCAGCAAAGTTCCTGCAGTGCCGGGAAACCTTCCTGTTGCCCACTCTCACCCTTCCTCCTTTACTGGCCCATCTATCTCCCCACTGGGTCTCCAACACGACCCCCTCTCCTCCCTGCTGTCCCCGGAGCCCCTCTCTGCTTCCCCAGCTCAGCCCCCTCTCTGACCGCTTCTCCCTCCCACCCCCCCCAAATCTCCCAGCTCTCACGGGGTGTCCCCAATCCCCGGGTCAGCCACACAAGATTATTTTAAATGGGAAGATTTGAATTCCATTGAATTCAGGAAAGCAGGAATCCATCTGGTCATATTTTAAATAATTTTGAAACGATAATAGCAACTGTCAGTTTAAAGTTTAACCAGAGTTCTGAATACCCACCATTTTACCAGGAAAATATATATATATATTATAACTAACCTACGAATTCAGTAAATTTCCAGGATACAATATTAACATATGAACATCAGTTGCATTTTTTTTACAGTAACAGCAAAATATCTGAAAAAAGAATAAAGATAATTCCATTTACAATATTATCAAATAGAATGGAATACTTAGGAATGAGTTTAACGAAGAATATGAAAGATCTGCATACTGAAAACTATAAAATGTTGAGGAAAGAAAGTGAAGAATACAAAATGGAAAATATATCCCATGTTCATGGATTCTAAAAATTAATATTGTTAAAATATCCATACTACACAAAATGATCCAGTTAAATTTCTATCCAAATGTTAATGCCATTTTACTAAAAATGCAGAACAACAATTTTAAAATTAGTATGGAACCACAAAAGACCTCAAATAGCCAACTACTGAGAACAAAACGGCTGGAAGCCTCACACTTCCTGATTTCAAACTATATAACAAAGCTATAGTCATCAAAGTAGTATAGTACCTACATAAAAACCACTAGAACAGAATAGAGGGTGCAGAAATAAACTAAAAAATATACAGTCAACCAATCCCACAGAATGGAGAAAGGATAAACACACCAAGGAGTGGTGTAGGAAAAACTAGATATGCACAGACAAAAAGTAAAACTTTCTCTCATACCATCACAAAATGAATTTGAAATGAAATAAAGACTCAAACATAAGAATTGAAATCATGAATCCTCTAAAAAAACATGGGGAAAAACCTCCTTGACACTGGTCATGGCAATAATGCTTTGGATTTGACACCCCAAGAACACAGTCAACAAATGCAAACATGAACAAGTGGAACTATGTCAAAGTAAAAAGTTGCTGCACAATAAAGGAAACAATCAACAAAATATAAAGGCATTATATGGAATGGAAGAAAATATTTGTAAACCATATGTAGGATAATATGTTACTATCCAAAATATATATCATACTAATTAATTAAAAAGAAGAACCCACAGCAGAATTAAAAACAATTTCCTGATTAATAATTGGGCAAAATATATACATAGCAATTTTTCCAAAGATATACAAATGGCCAACAGGTATATAAAAAAATGCTCAACATCACTAATGATCAGAGTAATTAAAATCAAAATCACAATGAGGTATCACCTTACCGTGGTGTTTGGATACCTATTATCAAAAAGTCAAAAGATAAAAGGAGTTAGGGTGCAGAAAAAAGAGGATACTTGTGTACACTGTTGCTGAGGATGTCAAATGGTGCAGCTATTACGAAAAACAGTATGGAGGTTCCTTACGTTTTTAAGCTAGAACTACCATAATCCCAATTGGGAGTATGTAGCCAAAGGACATAAAATCAGTATCGTCAAGGGTATCTGCACTCCTCTGATACAGATAAATAGATTAACTGAGAGATATATAATTTCAGCTTTAATAAAAAATGAAATTCTTTCATTTACAATACTGATAAATCTTGAAGACATTATGCTAAGTGAAATAAGCTGAATTCAGAAGGACTACTGCATGATCTCGTTTGTATGTAAAATCTAAAAAAGTAAAAAAAGAAAAGCCATGGAAACAGAGTAGAATGGTGGTTCCCATGAGCTAGGAAGTGGGGAAAGTGGGGAGATAACCATGGAAGGGAGCACACCGTCAGTTATAAGGTGAGTAACTGCTGGGGACCTCATGTACAGATTGGTGACTATAGTTAATAATACTGTGTACTTGAAATTTGTTACAAAAGTAGATCTCAGGTGCTCTCACCACACGCACAGAAATGTATTAACTATGTGAGGGGATAGATATGTTAACTAGCTTAACTGAGATAATTTAAAGACGTATACACATCTCAAAACACTGTTGTACACCGTAAAAAATTCACTTTTCAATTTGTCAATAATAGCTCAACAAATGGAGAAAAAAATACGAGTAACCAGCAGGTCATAGCTAGCCACATGGAAACTCGATATAAAACACTCTTGGCCATAGTTTCCAGCTCCACTCGGGAACGGCCGGAGCGCTTCTGGTCCCTGGACTTCGAGGCTCCTCCCGCGGTCCCCGTGGCTGGGGAAGGAACCATCGTTCCCGGGATTCCAGGTCGCGCAGATCGGGCAGGGCCATCGCCGTCCCCTTGCTCGTTGCCGCAGCCCCGTTAGGCTCCGCGCTTCGGGGCCTCCTGGCCCCGGGAGGCTGCCTGTGGCTGCCCGCGCGCCCTTGTGGCTCTGGCTCCGCCGGCCTCCGCTTCTGCCCCGCGCAGCCCCTCCGCGGCCGCAGCCGCCTCGCGACCGACCTCACGGTCTCGGGCCGTCCTCGCCGCCGTCGCCTTCGCTGTGGTCGCCCCTCCTCTTCCCCGAGCCCGAGCGGGCCCAACAGAGGCGGCAGGCGGAGAAGCTGGAACGCGAACGCGGAGCTGCCGGCGGCAGGTGCGGGAACGGGAGAAGCTGGCCTCGCACAGGACGGCTGCTCAGAGCTGCACGAGCCACCGCCAGGAGCTACGCACGCAGCTGGAAGAACTCAGAAACACACTCCGCTGTGGGAGAAATGGAGGTAATGAAAGTCTGATGTAGAAGTACTCACAGAGAACCCTGCTCCTTGGTCAATCTCAGATTATTATTGTCAGACCTACTCTAATGATGTTAGTCTTCCAAATAAAGTGAGTGACTGAACTGTCAAATCAGCAAGATCAGGATATCAAAACTCCTTATCTTATGACATGCACCCTGGCAGTGATAGCTGTGTCAGATGTGAACCAGGGCAGGTTAGAGCTCACCTTTTCCTTGATGAGAAAGATGAATCATTTGTTGGTCCAACATTAACTAAGAAGGAATTGAGTTGTAAAGAAGAAAAGGATTTTTAAAATATATGAGTAAAATATGGGTTACAGAATACAGACTATAAAAATAAGATATTGGAGAATCTAAAATATAAAGATAGAGCTGGAAAACATAGGAGCAGATTGGAATTGAAGGAAATTTCCAAAGAGATGATGCTCCTGCATCTGTTCATTCTGAAATTACTGGTAGCGACAAAAATCAGAAGACGTTGAAAAAGATGTGTTGAAAACAGGAGAAGGCCTAGGGAACGATGGTGGGAGAATAAAAACTCCGATACAGCTTCAGCTTCGGCAAACACATGCAGATTGGAGACAGACAAACCACCCTGAATTAAAGAGACTCACCTTCTCCAAAACAAGAACAGGAACAACAAATGGGAAAAGCACAGGAGAGGTTTGCTGAAAACTTTCCAGAAACTAAACTTCCAAAAGATGACCTAGGAACCACTCCTTGGGTAAAAGGGACTGAAAGTGAAGGTTAATCATAGAAAAAAACTCAAGTTTTTTTAAAAATGGAGTTTGGAAACTTATTTTATTGCAGAACGTTTCTCCCCAAAAAAGTCAGTGGCACAAGAAAACTGTGTCACAGTTTACCCCTTCCTGATTCAGAAATGTGTAATAAAGAGTGGTTTGCAGCTTTTAAAAAACACTTTTTAAACTTATTAGTGACTGAATTAAGTTATACAGTAAGTGAACTAAATAGGGCACAGATAAGTTTATCAAACTTTACTATTTTATCTTGTCATTTACAACATCCATATAAGCAATTAGCCATATAAGCAAAATTCATATAGCCACTTAAATGTACATTTGTCCTTGTCTCCATATATTCATACCAAGATGCACAGAAAATACAGCAAAAGAAACGTTGAAAGTCTATAAAAGCCGGGTGCGGTGGCTCACGCCTGTAATCCCAGCACTTTGGGAGGCCAAGGCGGGCGGATCACGAGGTCAGGAGATCGAGACCATCCTGGCTAACACGGTGAAATCCCGTCTCTACTAAAAATACAAAAAATTAGCCGGGCATAGTGGCAGGCGCCTGTAGTCCCAGCTACTCAGGAGGCTGAGGAAGGAGAATAGCGTGATCCCGGCAGGTGGAGCTTGCAGTGAGCAGAGATCATGCCACTGCACTCCAGCCTGGGCGACAGAGCGAGACTCCGCCTCAAAAAAAAAAAAAAAAAAAAAGTCTATAAAAATAAATTTGATAGTACACATTATTTTTATGCCCTTCAGGACCTAGATTTAAAAAAGTTGAGAAAACATGGATAGTGATGCATACATTTTCCTGTAATAGCCTAAATCATATTAAAGAACTAATGAACAGGTGACATGTCATAGAAAATTAGTCTTTTATTGTTTTCTACTGTGATGAATCTGACTTTGTTGATATGTCCTATACATTCAGCATTTGTACTTGGTTTCATAGCTAATTAAATGTTTATGCATGAACAACTGAGTACAGTATCGAAATACAATGTGTGCTGGCATTCATACTTTTTATAAATGCCATTGCAAGCAATGAAGTTGTGCCAGGAAAATCTGATTTCTAATACAAAAGGAATACTTAGCCAGGGCCTCAAGATCACTATATTTATTGAAAATGTCCTAAATTGCCATAAAAACATTATAACGTAAAATAATCCATTTCAATAAATAATGAATTAAAAAATACAACTGATATCTTTTATGGATTGGGGAAGTGCTAATGAGACAGAATGGCAATTGAAGCCAAAAGATCTGAATTCAGGTAAATAATTTTACTCATATTAGGTTTATGTTAGAGAAAACAATACTTCTGATCATATTTATTGCATTGCAGTATTTCAAAAATATGTACATAATATATAATTAATTTTCTAATGGTATACAAGTAATCATGTACAACAAATTATTACAATATGGTCTATTGATGGGAAGGGTGTTTCAAATGAAAAAACTTGGAATTTCGCATGAGGTGGTGATAGATGCCATAGAAAATCTGTGTAAAATATTTCAATCATATATGCAACTATGGATATTTCTGCTTTTCAGAAAAATAATTTACTTTAAACATTTAATGCAGACAATTAAAATCACCAAGAAGTTACAGGAATTCACAGAATGCCTAATATATTTGAAAGGAAATTAAGAAAATGTCCAGGAACTGGAAGCAAATAAACGTGACAATGTCGACTGTTTGATTCCCGAGCTCTGCGGGGACCCAGAAACTTCCAGGGAAGCAAGGAAGGCCAGCTCGGTGTCATCGCTCTCCTTGCCACTTTCCAGAGCAGCCACAGTGGAGACTCCCCCCATGTTGCAGGATGCAGGAATCCATCCTCAGGCCATGAGGCCCGGGATGCGGCTTTGCTCTTGGGTTTCGCTCTGGTGTTCTGCGTGGAAGTGAACGCGATCCACACACCTGCGTGTGTGAGACCATCACGGCAACCGCGACACCCACGGGCACGGCCTCCTTCACGGAGAGAGGGCCCGGAAAGCTCAAGACTCTCATGGAGGTTCAGTCCCACACTCCACTCCACCCTTCCGGGCTGGCTTCTCCTTGCTGAAGAGGCGTGCGAGGCCCAAGAGCGGCTTCCAGTCCCCGCAGAATTCCTGGAGAGGCCGAGAGAGCCAGCCCCCGAAGCCCGCCCCCCTCCCCCCTCCCCCTCCCCCTCCCCCCTCCCCCCTCACCGTCCGCCCACCCCCTCCCCCCTCCCGGGCTTCTCCGGCCCCACCCATACCCAGGCCACAGAGCCCTGGGCCCTGTGGTTCCCGGCTTCCGAGGGCGGGCTGACCCAGGGGTCCTCCCGCATTCCTGAAGGGGTGGAGCTTGGGGGCCTTTATAAGGGCCGCTGGCCGGCTGGGCCGGCCTCCTGGCTAGACCTGCGCGCCGTGCACAGGCCGACTGAGGGGCACGGGAGCCCGCCGGCCTCTCTCTGCCCGTGTCTGTCCGCGAAGTTCTGGCCAGGTCTCCCCGCGATGGCTCTCCCGACACCTGCCGACGGCGCCCTCCCAGAGGAAGCCCGAGGACGAGGACGGCGAAGGAGACTCGTTTGGACCCCGAGCCAGAGGGAGGCCCTGCGAGCCTGCTTTGAGCGGAACCCGTACCCGGGAATCGCCACCAGGGAAGAGCTGGCCCAGGCCATCGGCATTCCGGAGCCCGGGGTCCAGATTTGGTTTCAGAACGAGAGATCGCGCCAGCTGAGGCAGCACCGGCGGGAATCTCGGCCCTGGCCCGGGAAACGCGGCCCGCAAGAAGGCAGGCGAAAGTGGACCGCCGTCACCCGGTCCCAGACCGCCCTGCTCCTGCGAGCCTTCCAGCAGGATCGCTTTCCAGGCATCGCCACCCGGGAAGAACTGGCCAGAGAGACGGGCCTCCCGGAGTCCCGGATTCAGATTTGGTTTCAGAACCGGAGGGCCAGGCACCCGGGCCAGGGTGGCAGGGCATCGGCGCACGCAGGCGGCCTGTGCAACGCGGCCCCCGGGGGGTGTCCCCCCGTTCCCTCGCCGGTGGCCTTCACCCACACCGGGGCGTGGGGAACGGGGCTTCGCGCACCCCACATGCCCTGCGCGCCCGGGGCTCTCCCACAGGGGGCTTTCGTGAGCCAGGGAGCAGGGGCTGTCGCCCCGCTCCAGCCCAGCCAGGCTGCGCAGGCAGCAGGGATCCCCCAACCTGCCCCGGCACGCGGGGATTGGGATTTTGCCTACGCCGCGCTGGCTCCTCCGGAAGGGGCGCTCTCCCACCCTCAGACTCCCCGGGGGTGGCCTCCGCGCCCGAGCCAAAGCCCGGGGGACCAGGGCCCGCAGCGCCACAGCCTGCCGGGCCCTTGCTCGGTGGGACAGCCTGGGCCCGCTCGAGCTGAGCCGCCGGGCCAGGGTGTGCTTACGCCTCCCACGTCCCAGGGGAGTCCGTGGTGGGGCTGGGGCCAGGGTTGGGAGATCCCTGCTGCCTGCGCAGCCTGGCTGGGCTGGAGCGGGGCGACGGCCCCTGCTCCCTGGCTCAAGAAAGCCCGCTGTGGTAGAGCCCCGGGCGCGCAGGGCATGTGGGGTGCGGGAAGCCCCGTTCCCCACGCCCCGGTGTGGGTGAAGGCGGCCGACTAGGGAGCTGGGCGACACGCGCCGGGGGCCGCGTTGCACAGGCCGCCTGCGTGCGCCGATGCCCTGCCACCCTGGCCCGGGTGCCTGGCCCTCCGGTTCTGAAACCAAATCTGAATGCGGGACTCCGGGAGGCCCGTCTCTCTGGTCAGTTCTTCCCTGGTGGCGATGCCTGGAAAGCGATCCTGCTGGAAGGCTCGCAGGAGCAGGGCGGTCTGGGACCGGGTGACGGCGGTCCGCTTTCGCCTGCCTTCTTGCGGGCCGCGTTTCCCGGGCCAGGGCGGAGATTCCCGCCGGTGCTGCCTCAGCTGGCGCGATCTCTCGTTCTGAAACCAAATCTGGACCCTGGGCTCCGGAATGCCGATGGCCTGGGCCAGCTCTTCCCTGGTGGCGATGCCCGGGTACGGGTTCCGCTCAAAGCAGGCTCGCAGGGCCTCCCTCTGGCTCGGGGTCCAAACGAGTCTCCTTCGCCGTCCTCGTCCTCGGGCTTCCTCTGGGAGGGCGCCGTCGGCAGGTGTCGGGAGAGCCATCGCGGGGAGACCTGGCCAGAACTTCGCGGACAGACACGGGCAGAGAGAGGCCGGCGGGCTCCCGTGCCCCTCAGTCGGCCTGTGCACGGCGCGCAGGTCTAGCCAGGAGGCCGGCCCAGCCGGCCAGCGGCCCTTATAAAGGCCCCCAAGCTCCACCCCTTCAGGAATGCGGGAGGACCCCTGGGTCAGCCCGCCCTCGGAAGCCGGGAACCACAGGGCCCAGGGCTCTGTGGCCTGGGTATGGGTGGGGCCGGAGAAGCCCCGGAGGGGGAGGGGGTGGGCGGACGGTGAGGGGGGGAGGGGGGGAGGGGGAGGGGGAGGGGGAGGGGGGGAGGGGGGCGGGCTTCGGGGGCTGGCTCTCTCGGCCTCTCCAGGAATTCTGCGGGGACTGGAAGCCGCTCCTGGGCCTCGCACGCCTCTTCAGCAAGGAGAAGCCAGCCCGGAAGGGTGGAGTGGAGTGTGGGATTGAACCTCCATGAGAGTCTTGAGCTTTCCGGGCCCTCTCTCCGTGAAGGAGGCCGTGCCCGTGGGTGTCGCGGTTGCCGTGATAGTCTCACACACGCAGGTGTGTGGATCGCGTTCACTTCCACGCAGAAGGGTTAGGGTTAGGGTTAGGGTTAGGTTAGGGTTCGGGTTAGGTTAGGGTTCGGGTTTGGGTTCGGGTTGGGGCTAGGGTTAGGGTTGAGGTTGGGGTTAGGCTGAAGTTAGGGTTAGGGGTAAGGATTAGGGTTACGGTTGGAGTTGGGGTTAGAATTGGGGTTAGGGTTTAGGGTTTGGGTTGGGGTTGAGGTTAGGGTTAGGGTTAGGGGTAGGGTATAGGGTTAAAGTTAACAATGGGGAATGGTTTTGGTTAGGGGTTAGGTTTAAGAGTTAGTGATTATTGTTAGAGGTTAAGGTTATGGCTGACTCTAGGCTTGGAGTTGGGGTTGGGGTTGTGATTTGGCCAGTGTGGGATTAAGGGTTAGATTTATGGATTACGGATTTGGGTTAAGCTTGACGTTGGGGGTAACACCACATGCCCTGGGTGACCCAGGCAGTGAGTCATTGTCAGCCCTCCTGTTTGACCCCTGGCACAGCGTGGAGTGAAATGGCCCACTGACCTTTCCATACACTCCGACAATTCGTGATATAGTTTATGCAGTCATGCCCAGTGATTTCTATTGTTCAGTTTAATAGAATACCTAATTCTGTGTTTATTATGAATAAAGAGAGATTTCTTGTGGTTTTTTAGAATATGAACCATATCTATTTTGCCTGCAAGTTGGAAGTTCCAATACTATAGGAAGCATAAGTGCATGGGTCTTTTATTTATAATGATGGGTCTTTTATTATAAGACTGAATTCACATCAAACTGAATCAGTATTTCCAGCTGTATGAACAGGGTGAGATATTAAACATTTAATGAAAAGAATTCCTTTCTTAGGTCACAGCAAGGACTAAATATGTCTAATTATCATGCCAACTAAGAAGATGTATTGTGATATTTGCAGTTAATCACTCATTCAGTTCCAAGGGTATTTATTAATTGCCTGCTCTGGGCATAACAACAATTGGAAGCAGCATGTTCACATGAAAAAAACTTACCTGAGGCTCTAACTCACAACTTTCCATGACCAGCACACATTTCTGACTTGAAATACATATCTAAAGCTTCAAATGCATGAATAGATATCCCAGTCTAGATCTCAGTTAATAGTTGCTTTGAATTAATTGTTTAAATTATCCTGGGAATCAGAAAGATATGTCTACATGAAACAATAAAGGTTATATTAGATTAATAAACTTTAGAAGATGATTTTAATCTTAATATATAAACATACTACCTAAGCACACTGTTTGAATACATCTGCAACCTACTATTTTTAGATTTAGGTAAATCATTAATCCTTAAATTTGGAAAAGATTCCAGTGTTAGAGCTCTAGACTATGAAACTTGGATGTTCTTCTAAAATTTTTGAGCTTTTATCCAGAAATACATATATTCCTGGCACCGAGAACTGCAAGAGATTTCACTTGGAGTCTCCACATAGTCAACCATGTGTGATGTCAACATCAGTGTAATAGACCTATCACAAACATCCTGTGACTTTTATTTTTTTTATATACTTTAAATTCTGGGATACATGAGCAGAACGTGCAGGTTTGTTACACAGGTATACACGTGCCATGGTGGTTTGCTGCACCTGTCAACCCGTCATCTATGTTAGGTATTTCTCCTAATGCCATCCCTCCCCTAGGCCCCGACCCTGCAACAGGCCCCCGGGTGTGATGTTCCCCTCCCTGTGTCCATGTGCTCTCATTGTTCAACTCCCACTCATGAGTGAGAACATGTGGTGTTTGCTTTTCTGTTCCTGTGTTAGTTTGCCAAGAATGATGGTTTCCAGCTTATCCATGTCCCTGCAAAAGACATGAACTCATCCTTTTTTATGGCTGCATAGTATTCCATGGTGTATATGTGCCACATTTTCTTTATTCAGTCTATCATTGATGGGCATTTGGGTTGGTTCCCAGTCTTTACTATTGTGAATAGTGCTGCAGTAAACATACGTGTGCATGTATCTTTATAGTAGAATGATTTATAATCCTTTGGGTATATACCCAGTAATGGGATTGCTGGGTCAAATGGTATTTCTGGTTCCAGATCCTTGAGGAATTGCCACACTGTCTTCCACAATAGTTGAACTAATTTACACTCTCACCAACAGTGTAAAAGCATTCCTATTTCTCCACATCCTCTCCAGCATCTGTTGTTTCCTGACTTTTTAATGATCACCATTCTAACTGGCATGAGTTGGTATCTCACTGTGGTTTTGATTTGCATTTCTCTAATGACCAGTAATGATGAGCTTTTGTTCATATGTTTGCTGGCCACATAAATGCCTTCTTTTGAGAAGTGTCTGTTCATATCCTTCACCTCCTTCTTGATGGTTTTTTTTTTTTTTCCTTGTAAATTTGTTTAAGTTCGTTGTAGGTTCTGGATATTAGCCCTTTGTCAGATGGATAGATTGCAAACATTTTCTCCCATTCTGTAGGTTGCCTGTTCACTCTGATGAGAGTTTCTTTTGCTGTGCAGAAGCTCTTTAGTTTAGTTAGATCCTATTTGTAAATTTTGGCTTTTGTTGCAGCAGCCCTATTGCCTCAAGGCCACCACAGACTTGGTGTGGAGGGTGGGGCAAGGAGGGTGAAGAAGGGCTCAGGGTCTTCTGAAGATGAAGCAGAAGAATAGATGGCACTGACTTAGCAGAGTGGAAAATGTTTAACCCCAAGAGATGCCTACAGAGGCAGCTGAGCCACACCACAGACTCCTAGAAGGGCTTGTGTTAGGGTTCCCAAGTGTCTAGGTAAGCAGAGGAGATGGTGAGGCAGACACAGAGGGTAGGTTCAAAGCACATTGGGAAGACTGTGATCCCAAGATCCCTCAGTCCACGCTGGCAGTCAAATGCTCCTCCCTGACATCGGAAAAAGAAACAATTTATTTTCTTCAGACATTGAAACATAACTTTTCTAAGGCTCCAGGACACTGGATAATGCTGCTTATGCAAAGACAGTATTTAGTGAAAGCCAATTTACTGAGCAGGGAGATCTGCAGACTCTTTCTCCCTCTTGGCTCCCAGAATGCTGGGGTCAGGCTTGCAGTCTTAGGAGATTGGCGACCTCTTTTTGGAGAGGATCTGCAGATACCAACATTTTCAGGGTTTCCTCAGGGCCAGCAGTGCCAGGCTCCTGTGGACTCTTCCTTTGGGGAAGCAAAGGAAGACTCCATCTGTGCACACAGAATGCATTAATTGTATTTTCTCGTTTTCTGTTTTCTTGATGCTATAGCATCTGGTGTTTACTAGGAAAAGATTGCCTTTCCCAGGGCCAGACAATTAAACTACCAATTGAGAACCCATACTCCTAACCACCTACTTTATCTGGCTCTGATACTGTAGGAGACAATACCGCCCTTCCTTAATCACCCCAGGGTGAGGTACTAGGCAACTAGAAATGGCACCTATTCCCCAGAGCCTGCTGAAGCTATTAACGCTGGACAGCCTAAGCCTGCCTGCCCTGCCTGCCCTTGCTGTCCCACAGAGACCACAGCAGAGTCTCCTGCTCATGCCTTCCCCTCTCTCCTTCTGCCTCTGCCTGGGGCATCCCTGTGCCTCCTATTTCTAGGGATCTGTGAGTATGAACATATTTCCATGGGACAGTCACTTTCATGTCTGCAGATCTTAACATCCCTGATTAAAACAAATTCTGAGTACATTTTAAAACATAAGGCTTCCAATGGAATTTTTAAAACCCTTATATGGAGAATTTTAAACATATATGTAAATAAACAATGAATATAACAAACCCCTGTATATCTATAACCCTTCAGAACAACCAGAAACACATGGGTGATTCTGTTCCGTCTACATTCCCAAATAAAATTCATACATTGTGATTAGCTGATGTGTTTTTAAGTCTATATAATTTATACATTTCCCCTGTATCTCTTGTATATCATTTTCTTGTAATTTATTTGTTGAAGAAGCTGCGTTGATTTTCCTGATTCATCTTCGGAGTTTAAAATAGAATTTCACAAAAAGAAAAAAATAAAAGCAGATGGAAAGAATAAAAATGTGAGAAAAGAAATCAATGGGATTTAAATGGTACAGTTGCTTTGGAAAACAGTCTGGCAGTTCCTCAAAAAGTGAGACATAGAATTACTCTTTGATCCATCAATTCTATTCAAGTCTTCATACTGAACAGAATTAAAAACATATGTCCACACAAAAACTTGTACAGCAGCATTATCCATAATAGCCAAAAGTAGAAACAACCCAAACGTCCACCAACTGATGAGCGGATAAATAACATGAAGTATTTCTACACAATGGAATATTACTCAGCCTCAAAAAGGAATGATTGCCAGAGGTTGGAGGAGGAAAAAATGGAAAATGCAGTGTTTCTTTCTTGGGTGCTGAAAATATGTTAGAATTAAATAGTGGTGAAGTCTGTGCTACTTCCAGAAAGTGCTAAATTGAACACTTTACATGAGTAAAATGTAGTATGTGAATTATAACTCAAAAATCAAGAACATTTTCCAGAAATAAAGTTTATGAATTTTCAGATTTAAAAGATCTATTGAGTTCCCCTCAAAATGAATTTCAAAGTTCTTCTACACTAAAGCACATTATTGTGAAATTTGATAACATCAGAGATAAAGATCTGAAAAGCTTCCAGAGAGGTGAAAGAAAAAGATCACCTGCAAAGAATCAAGAACGAAAATGGCACTGAAATTTTTCGCTGAAATTCTAGATATAATAAGAAAATGAAATTTGGCCTTCACATTCTGAGAGAAATAAATGTATTTTAAACCCAACTAAACCGTCAACCCAGTGTGAGAATAGTGCACAGGCATTTTGGGACATGCACAGCATCAAAGCTTTACCTTAGATCAGGAAGCTACAGTAAAATGGCAACCTAAGAAATGGGAGAAAGGAATTCCAGGAACAGGTGATCCATGCAGGAGAGAGAAGCAGCATTGCCGAGAGCCAGGGGTGAAGCAATTCAAGCTGGAGACACTGAGACAAACACAGGAGCGCCTGGCATTCTCTGAGAGGCAGTGCAGTGGTTCTGCACTGTGTGCAGAACTAAATGTGGCATTTACCTCTTATTGGTTATAATGTGCCTTCCCAGGCCTGCCAGCAGAGATTCTAAATCCTGATGCAAATGATATGGCAACACTTGTGATTATAGACATGAGTGTTTGAATCACAGATCCAGGTCCAAACCCAAATCTTCTCAGTAATTAACTGTATGCTGCCATTTAATTACTTAATCTCTCCAGCATGCCACTTCCTCAGACCAATTCATATGGGAATATAAATTCATAGGAGTGTTATAAAGGGTAGTTTGTACAATGAATTCGTGACTATGAAATGCTTAGCATGGCATCCAAAAAGTCCTCAATAAGTGGTGCAACAATATCTTTTTAATACAGGAAACACCCAGCTTAGAAAACAGCGTTCATGGGGGATTAAGAGAAGTAACTACAGTCAGGTGAGCAGAGGGAGTCAGCGTGGGGAGGCCTTTTCCTAGGTGAGACACCCACCACATTTGAAAGTGGGATGCAGAGCCAGAGCTGAACATCAACCAGGACGGGCAGGAGTGAAGTAAATAGCTCATACCTGTTTCTTCATGGGTCAGTTCCTTTCATTTTCACTTTTGACTCTGATGCAAAATTAGAACTCTTCTCTGCTCAAATGTCAATATTCTTAATAAAGTAAAGTAAATAAGTAGGATCCAAAAAATTCAATTGCATAAAATACATGCTTTTGTTATTGCAAGGCAAATGGGAAATATTTTGCAGTTGGTCATCGCCATCACAATAACACAAATTCTAAAACTTACACTGTTTACAACTGAACCACACCCTCAAATAATCAAAAAATGGTCCCTCCCTAACCTCTCTCCCCAGCAAGAGAAGGTCTTTGGCCACCCCAACCTGAGCAGGAGAGCAGGAGGAAAGTGGGAGCCCACAGCTGCAGTGGCAAGAAGCCTGAGGGCTGATGGCTTTGACCAAATGATAGGGAATTGGGTTGACGTATTTGAATCATTTTCCAGTAACTGATTTAGAAAACAGATCAGACTCATTGAAGGAGTTGGGGAATGGGAGCCCACCCCTCAGTCTCCAGCCTCCTCAAACTGCGTGTTTCTCCAGAGTGACCTTGAGCCTCTCCCAGCACAGATTAAAACCCATGGCTCTTCCAGATCTAAAATCTGAGGCTCTACAATTTAAGTCATAGTTAGGCACTTCCATACCTGTGATGGTAACATGCTTATATACTCAGTCTATCATTGTTTGATATTGAATGAAAGATACACATTTTGTTTACTTATAATGCGGTAGGTTGGCTGTATTCACCTGCGTTGTCTCAGAGTCAGCTCTTTTTTTTTTTTTTTTTTTTTTTTTTTTTTTTTTTAGATGAAGTCTCGCCTGTGGCCCAGGCTGGAGTGCAGTGGTGCAATCTCGGCTCACTGCAAGCTCTGCCTCCCGGGTTCATGCCATTCTACCGCCTCAGCCTCCTGAGTAGCTGGGACTACAGGTGCCCGCCACCATGCCCGGCTAATTTTTTGTATTTTTAGTAGAGATGGGGTTTCACCATTCACAGGATGGTCTCAGTCTCCTGACCTCGTGATCCACCCGCCTCAGCCTCCCGAAGTGCTGGGATTACAGGCATGAGCCACCACTCCTGGCCGGGTCAGCTCTTTATTTCCAAGAATCCTGTCCCATTTCCTGGAGCCTATTGACTGGGGAAAAGATGTGTCAAAAGTTAAAAGTGTGTTGGGCAAAGCCTTAGAAACACAGCTTTTCTGACAAAAACAAGCAAGGGGGATAAGACTCCCTATTCAATTAATGGTGCTGGGATAACTGGCTAGCCATGTGCTGAAGATTGAGGCTGGACCCCTTTCTTACACCATACACAAAAATCAACTCAGGATGGATTAAAGACTTAAGTAGAAAACCCAAAAATATAAAAACCCTGGAAGACAACCTAGGCAATACCATCCTGGACATAAGAACAGGCAAAGATTTCATGACAAAGACACCAAAAGCAATCGCAAGGAAAGCAAAAATTGACAAGTGGGATCTAATTAAACTAAAGAACTTCTGTACAGCAAAAGTAACTACCAACAAAGTAAACAGGCAACTTACAGAATAGGAGAAAATATTTACAAACTATGCATCTGACAAAGGTCTAATACAGCATCTATAAGGAACTTAAATTTATAAGAGAAAAACAACCCCATTAAAAAGTGGGCCAAGGACATGAAGAGGCACTTCTCAAAAGAAGACAAACATGTGGGCCAGGCATGGTGGATCAAGAGGCTGGGCCCCCACCAGCTCTAAGGTACACAATCTCAAAGTAATCCTAGCACTTTGGGAGGCCAAGGTGGGCGGATCAAGAGGACAGGAGATCGAGACCATCCTGGCTAACACGGTGAAGCCCCGTCTCTACTAAAAATACAAAAATTAGCTGGACGTGGTGGCAGGCACCTGTAGTCCCAGGTACTTGGGAGGCTGAGGCAGAAGAATGGCATGAACCCAGGAGATAGAGCTTGTAGGGAGCCAACATCCTGCCTCAGCTTTCCGAGTAACTGGGACTGCAGGTGCCCGCCACCACGCCAGGCTAATTTTTTATCTTTTTAGTAGAGACAGGGTTTCACCATGTTAGCCAGGATGGTCTCGATCTCCTGACCTCATGATCCACCCACCTCGGCCTCCCAAAGTGCTGGGATTCCAGGCGTGAGCCACCGCACCCGGCTGGAAAATCTTTTCTTCTAAGGTGAGATGCAGCCCCCACTGAAGAGGAAAACACCAGAGAGTTTTAAAAAGGAAAAACCAAGGTAAACTGAGGAGCTTCTTGACAGGAGACACAGCAGAGTCCACCCAGCTGGGGTGAATCTCTGCAGTTCCCCAACAGGATAGTGAGCAGGACCCCCAAGTCACTGGCCCCTGCAGCATGGGAGCAGCATGAGCCATCTGTTGTCACATTGTCTCCTCTGGCAGCACACAGGTATTTTGTGGAACTGAGCATTTTCCAGGTCTTGCTGGAGGTCATTCTGTGTGAACTTGATGGAGCTCTTTCTCATGGGCTTTTTTTCTAAGTGTGGGAGAGCATGGCCTGCATGACTGCTGGCTTTCAGCACGTAGTGTGCAAACCCAAGCCAGGGTGTGTAATTCACTGTAGCCCTTGACAAAATAGCAGGGGATAAAAGTCATTTCTTAATCTTTTGTTTATTACTCTCAGCCAATTAACTTCTGTCTATAGTAGAAGATATTTTACCATTATTTTTCAAAATGGAGAAATACCATGCTCTTTAAAAATTCTTTTACAGGCGCAGACTTCTCAATTTTATTACTTTAAAATCACTAAAAGATAGAAAAAAAGTGAAATTTACGTATCAAAGAAATTTTCTTTTTGCAAAATATTCTATTTTTGTGTTTGTGAATTTTCCATGCATGTGCCCAGATGCATAAGGAGTTTATTCATTCAATTAAGTTAAAACATTAGATAACATGGTACATTCAAAAAGTAGTGAGGACACATTTTGTTTCTGTCTCTTTAACTGAGAAAACTGGCTGATGCCTCCTGTGTGCGAACACTGTGTAGCTGATGCAGATACGGAAACCAAGGTTTTCTTACTTGCTGCCACTGGCCTGGGCACTGGAAGTTGACTCCAGGAGAGCAGGGTGTCTGTTTTTATTACCACTCAGCAAGTGTCACACAAATACACACGAGTGTGTCTGCCCTATAGTGGATCCTGGCAGGCACTGTTCTTATTACCACTCAGCAAGTGCCGCACAAATACACACGCGTGTGCCTGCCCTCTAGTGGATGCTGGAAGGCACTGTTCTTATTACCACTCAGAAAGTGCTGCACAAATAGACAGGGTTGTCTCTGCCCCCTAGTGGTTCCTGGCAGGCACTGTTCTTATTACCACTCAGCAAGCAACGCACAAATACACGCGGGTGTGTCTGCCCTCTAGTGGATGCTGGCAGGCACTGTTCTTATTACCACTCAGCAAGCGCTGCACAAATACACGTGGGTGTCTCCCCTCCAGTGAATGCTGGCAGGCACTCTTCTTATTACCACTTGGCAAGCGCCGCACAAATACACGCGGGTGTCTCTGCCTCTGCCCTCTAGTGGATGCTGGCAGGCACTGTTCTTATTACCACTCAGCAAGCGCTGCACAAATACACGTGGGTGTCTCCCCTCCAGTGAATGCTGGCAGGCACTCTTCTTATTACCACTTGGCAAGCGCGGCACAAATACACGCGGGTGTCTCTGCCTCTGCCCTCTAGTGGATGCTGGCAGGCACTGTTCTTATTACGACTCAGCAAGCGCTGCACAAATACACGCGAGTGTCTCTGCCCTCTAGTGGATGCTGGCAGGCACTGTTCTTATTATCACTCAGCATGTGCCGCACAAATACACAGGGGTGTGTCTGCCCTCTAGTGGGTGCTGGCAGGCACTGTTATTACCACTCAGCAAGTGCCACACAAATACAAACGGATGTGTCTGCCCTCTAGTGGGTGCTGGCAGGCACTGTTATTACCACTCGGCAAGTGCCACACAAATACACGCGGGTGTGTCTGCCCTCTAGTGGATGCTGGCAGGCACTGTTCTTATTACCACTCAGCAAGCACCACACAAATACACCCGGGTGTGTCTGCCCTCTAGTGGATGCTGGCAGGCACTGTTCTTATTACCACTCAGCAAGCGCTGCACAAATACACGTGAGTGTGTCTCCCTTCCAGTGAATGCTGGCAGGCACTCTTCTTATTACCACTTGGCAAGCGCCGCACAAATACACGCGGGTGTCTCTGCCTCTGCCCTCTAGTGGATGCTGGCAGGCACTGTTCTTATTACCACTCAGCAAGCGCTGCACAAATACACGTGGGTGTCTCCCCTCCAGTGAATGCTGGCAGGCACTCTTCTTATTACCACTTGGCAAGCGCGGCACAAATACACGCGGGTGTCTCTGCCTCTGCCCTCTAGTGGATGCTGGCAGGCACTGTTCTTATTACGACTCAGCAAGCGCTGCACAAATACACGCGAGTGTCTCTGCCCTCTAGTGGATGCTGGCAGGCACTGTTCTTATTATCACTCAGCATGTGCCGCACAAATACACAGGGGTGTGTCTGCCCTCTAGTGGGTGCTGGCAGGCACTGTTATTACCACTCAGCAAGTGCCACACAAATACAAACGGGTGTGTCTGCCCTCTAGTGGGTGCTGGCAGGCACTGTTATTACCACTCGGCAAGTGCCACACAAATACACGCGGGTGTGTCTGCCCTCTAGTGGATGCTGGCAGGCACTGTTCTTATTACCACTCAGCAAGCACCACACAAATACACCCGGGTGTGTCTGCCCTCTAGTGGATGCTGGCAGGCACTGTTCTTACCACTCAGCAAGCACCACACAAATACACACAGGGGTGTCTGCCCTGTGGTGGATGCTGCCAGGCACTGGGAGCAAATGTGACTATAAAAATAATGAAAGATTTTACAAGTACCTATTATCTCCAGAGGGGATTTAATTCTAACGGGGGGGCTTTTTTTTTCTTTGTTTCTTTTTCAAATGGGGTGATGGGTAAAAATAATGTATGACTGGAGATGTTTGAAAAAAGCACACTGCCTTTGCCTTTCAGCATCTGTGATGACTGAATCCTTCCTCAGTGCTGCCACAGGGAGCACATTCACACGTGTGTCACACAAATACCAGGGTTAGGTCAAAAAGCCAAGTCTTACCTGGAGGAAGCCACAAAGGCTATGAGACCAAGCCTTCACCTAGAAGACCCTTGACAGTTCAGAAGCTGAGATCCTGCAAGGTGTCTCGGAGAGCTCAGCTGTGACTCCGCACTGTATGGAAGGGTGGGCAGTGGGGCCCAGGCAGGTGAAGAGAATTGTCCACTCTTGAGCATCATCAGCCTAAAACCCACATGCAATGCTGTTGCTGCAAAACCACCGACTGTTGAAGACACAAACCTCAGAAACAGACTCCCTTTATGATCCTTACTGTGCAACTGGTGACTTTTCAGAAGATGAAGATTAAACATATTAATCATAAATTCAAACTATCAGAAGAAATACTAGGAGATTTTCTAACCTCTGCTACCATGAATTTTTTTTTCAAGATTTGTGAATTATTGTAAATAAGCTCACAGAGGCCAAAGTGCTCCCCTGAAGTCACCCAGAAAGAGGCAGGCTGCTAATCCCCACGTCTGAGACATCTGTGTCTTCTTATGGTAATATAAAAATTAAAGGAGAGAGGCTGGGCGCGGAGGCTCACACGTGTAATCCCAGCACTTTGGGAGGCCGAGGCGGGTGGATCACGAGGTCAGGAGATCGAGACCGTCCTGGCTAACACGGTGAAACCCCGTCCCTACTAAAAATACAAAACAATTAGCTGGGCGTGGTGGCAGGCACCTGTAGTCCTAGCTATTGGGGCGGCTGAGGTGGGAGAATGGCATGAACCCTGGAGGCAGAGCTTGCAGTGAGCTGGAATCGTGTCACTGCACTCCAACCTGGGCGACAGAGCGAGACTCCTGTAAAAAAGAAGGGGGGGGGGGGGAAGAGGGACAGAAAGAATTGGAGCTAAGGGGAAACACTTTCATGTTTTGTCCCCCCAAATTCCCAGTGAACATTCCCATTGCCAGCAGGTGAAATCCAAGGCTCTGGCTCCAGGATCCTGCTCTTTTCTTTGGTGATTCTGGTTCACATTTGGCATAGAAACAATATTGAACTTGTCATACTTCTCTGAACAAGTCATTATGCTAGTGCTTTTGGCTCACAGACTCCACTTCCCCAGACACCCCTTCGCCCTAAGCTTCAAGTAATTCAGCTTCACCCTTCAGAGAAGAGCTCAGCTGTCACTTCTTCTAAGGACCCTCCCTAGCTGCCTCTCCAGCAGAAGGCCCCCACCTTGCTCTTTGCACCTCTGTCCCTTGAGGTGCTGCTGTCCTCTGTGGAGGGTGGGACCCCAGGAACTAGAGCCCCTCTCATGCTGGGCACTCAGTAAGTGTGTGCTGAGTGGATACAAGTGCAGTGAGCTCTCACAGCCTTACAATGTGTACTCTCATGTCTGGAATAGATCCCCATTTTCATTCTTTGTAAAATGAGTAAATGGGCTGGGCAACCTATACTCTCTTTTTAACTCAGAAGTCCACTATGAGCCTGACAGCAAATAGCTTCTCAGCCAGCACCAGGCCAGGACCTAGGTTGTTCAATGTGCCTGTGTCCCCCACAGAATGGGGAAAACATGGAGAAATGGGACCAGCTCTGCTGCCTGCTGCCCAGTGCCAGCCAGCAACTCCAGGCTCACAGAGCCAAGGCAAAGGTACCTGCAGGAGATCTTGGTTATTCATTACTGTGATTGGGCTGGGAGGGGAGTATGTTCACTTTTAATTTTCCAGGGACTAGCATGAAACAGTAAAGTTTGAAATGTGGTGGTTTTTTGTCTTGGCCAAAAAAAAAAAAAAAAAAAAAAGGCCTTTTTACCTTCTCATCCTTGGAGCCACTGGCATTAGCTATGGGCCTGATAGTTTAAGATAACTTGAAAATGAACTGTGTGAACCAGTATTCTCCCAAGTAATATTTTGATAAATAGTGTAATTCTTTATTACAGCAAAACCATTCCTTAAGTGGGCAAAACTGTAGAAGATAGGAAAACACACTCTTGAAAAAAGGTGGTAATGCCCTGAAATTCAGCAAACTGCAGGGGCACGTGTTGTTCTACCCCAGGTCAGAGTGTGTCAGTCATCACTCAATGCCACTCACAGACCACCAACTTCAGAATACCTGGGTGTAAAGGTCTGTACAAAAGTCGTAACATAATAATGTAAATAATTTTGCATTACTGTTAATAATAAATTATATTACACTATTACATAATGTAAAGGCTATTAAAACATGTTTGTCTCCAAAGAATGACCTTGGTTTCTGTGGGCAGTGTCTCCTGATGGAAAGGTAGTGCATTCCTGCTAAATCATGAACAAAACGGGCCCCCTAGGAGTTCCAGGCTGCAGTAGCAGCTCCTCATCTATGTCCATCACTGCATGATACTGTTGTTGACTTTGAAAGCTTCTTTCAGTCTAGTTTTATCAACAGAGCTAGTATTTCAGGAGGATCTACTACATACCAGGTTCCAGAAAGCTAAATGTCTTCTGTTCATTGTTATTCACTAAATACAAATCACAACTCTCTTCTCATTACTCACACAACAAAATTTAGCTGAGGGAGATTGAGTGACTTTCCCAGGGTCACACAGCTACTAAGAGTAGAGTGGTGTTTAGATTCATGTGGGAATGCTTAACACAGAAATGAACCAGTGAAAATATCATACATTCCAAAAGCCTACTCAAGCCATTTGTTCTTATTTTAAGGAAAATATTTATCCTAATTTTAAACTCCAAATACGTATGAATGGCAGAGATCTATAGATTTGATTCTGATGTAAGAAATGATGCTCACCAGCTGGTTACTGCTACCACCCCACAACCCTGAGCATACTGGACAAATGTCTAAGCCTCATGGTTAGTGGGGACAATGCTGGTGGTCTGAAGTTGTCATGCAGTGACTCATGCAAGCTTAGGCTGATTTGGTGATATATGACACAGAGATGCAAAAAAATGTCGTAGCTGACACACGTAGGATGGCTCTGGGAGATGCAGAAGGAACATGTCACCCAAAATAGAGCCAGACAGGCATCCTTAAAGAAGGAGCCAAGGGGCTGCATCTTAAAGAATGAAGAAGAGATCTGTCATGAGAGTTGGGACAGGAAGTTCTTGAGAGGCAGAGGGAGAGCATGATAATGTTGGAAGGAAGGAGAGATTCTCACACATCTGGGAAGCTGACAATCCATCAGCATGGCCAGAAAGAAAATAAGGGGGAGGAGCGGAAATAATAGATGAGGCTGGATGTAGAAGCAGAGCTGAAGCTGTGTCGATTGTGGTAAAGAGTTGTGATTCTACCCTGAAGGCAATAGGTAGCATTCTAAACAGAGATCTTTTAAAACAAGAGTCAGCAAATATTTTCTGCAAAGGGCTAAATGTTAAATATTTTAAGTTTTCCAAGCCTTATGGTCTCTCTCAATGACTCAGCTCTTCCATTGTACCATGAAAGTAGCCAGAGACGTCATATAACACACGTATGTGGCAGTGTCCCATTACAACTTTACTTACAAATGCAGACTGTGTCAGACATGGTCCATGCTTGGTAGTTTGCCACACCCTGTTTTAGAAAGCTCAGGTTTGTGATATGATGGAGAATGCCTACAAGAGCTCTTGTTTTAAATGATAGAGTGAACATACACTGAAATTCTATCCTGCTTGACTCAAGCTCTTGATACCAAAAAGTAGAAAAGATAGATAGTAAATAGATAAATAGATGATTGGCAGGTAGATAGATGATAGATAAAGAAAATACATAGCTGTTCCAGAAAACAGAAAGGGTAACTGCATGAACCAAAAGTAAAGTAATATACTTCAGAAAGGAAGCAGGCTGGAAAACCCACAGTTGCAAAGCAAATAGAATTTCCAACTGCCTCCTGTAGCCCCTTCCTGGAAGTAGTCACAGCCGACTTCCTCCTCTGTTTTTTGTTTGTTGTTTGTTTTTTTTGTGGGGATTTTGTTGTTGTTGTTTGCTTTTTTTAAAAAAAAAATCCCTTTCCCTGCTTTTTTGTCACAGCAGCCTTTGTCACTTCAAACACCGCAAGTGTTCTTTTAAAAAACTTATGTCAACCTTTCAATTACAATGCAACATGTCTGAAAGTTGGTATCTAGAGAAGTGAGATGGACAAAGAAGCCCTTGTTACTGCACGTTTTCTTGCCCCAGCCTTCACCTTGCACACAGCAACAGACAATGCACAAAGCCACTTCCTTATGGACTGAAATTCTGATCCTTTTATGACTGGCCTTTCCATCCTTCAACTTCCCCTCTCCCACGCTGTGAATGATTTTTATTGTACATTTTTGTTTTACTCTCAGTGACAGGGGAGCACAGGTAGCTCTAATATAACTGACCCAGATGTTTCTGTTTCTAGCATGTATTTTGTAGCAAACATTTACATCCATCATTTTTCACTGTCTTTTGAAAATAATTACGCAATATTTCATCTGAGGTAGGATGTTTCTAGTGGTTGTGTTCTGAGGGAGAAAAACTAATCTGTTCTCTTTCCACTGCATTCCAGGAACAGTAAGATGACCTTGTGCATGAATAATTTGTTTCCACACTATAGAGTGGATGATAAGCAGATTATGTAAAAACAGTTCTGCTTCACTTCAGTAACAGCCTCCTCCAACTCATTTTTTCTCAACAAACTTATTTTTCCAGCACAAGAATCCCAGACTTCTTAGAGAACCCAGTGACTTTTTGCACCTTAAATCTGTGAAATCGTCATGTTTTCTTCTGCCATATCCATAGTTCAAAGATGAGGCAAAGCTAGACGCATTCCTGAAGGAACCCAAGAAATTCCTCTCTTTCTGTCTCTGGAATGAAATGAATTCTGTAGACCATCAGTTCTAACCTTCCAAAACCAAACCTGTTTGTGAGAGCTCCTTCAAATACTGCTGTAGACCCCAGTGTTTATTCTTATTCATTAAATTTTTAAAATGTTTGTTTTATTTGGAATCAATGTATTTGTAATTTTAGTATTTGTATTAATATAAGGGAGAAATGTTTAAATCTGTCTATGCCATATGTGCCTCTGGCTTATTGCCCAATTAATTTTAGCTTCAGGCTAAACTTTGGTTTCTGTCTTTAATTTTTGTCAGAACAAATATAAGTGATCTCAAAACATCTGCTTTTATTGTAGGGACTCATGCTGCCATCTCCATTCCTCTCTCTTTTCTTGCAGTCTGGGTGGAAGTTCTTTAATATGAACATTTCAACCATCTTCACTCTACCATGTCCACTATCAGCACATTCAAACTTATCCAGCCAAAGCTGTCATCTTAGGCCAGGGATTTTTTAGGAATCTATTTTGCTATGATGCAGCTGGCACCTCTTTGACTCACTTTATCACCCCAGGGTTCTTTTCATTTTAGGAACCCAAGAGGGCAGAAAAAGAAGTAGGTGAGCAATTAAACCCCAAGTCAGGAGCGTCTCCATTTGTGTTAAGCAATGTTGTAGAATGTCGTATTTAGTAAGCTCCTAGCAGATGAACCACATGGCTACTGAGCACACATGCCTGCTTGCTGCTGTGAGCTCAGACACCATCATCATTAGTCCTTTCCACCTCTGGAGGGAATTATAAGGGCCACTTAATAACCTGTGAATCATAGAGAGTTAAAGGTGTTTCACCAAAACGCTGATGACAGAATGAAAGGTGAGGAGTGTTAGCTACAGGTCAAAAGTGCAGGAAAGTCTCTCAATGTGGGTTGTTGAAGAAATGTAGGTCTTTTTTCTTTGGGAAGTCTCCCTAGAATGGGGTCAAGGACTCTGTCCATTCTAGGATGAAAAATTGGGATATTAGACACTCTCAGATATTTATCCCAAGTCTTCATTTAGGGCTCTTAATTAGTTTATTCAACCATCACAATCTCAAATGCTAAATGGGGCATTTGAATCTCTCCACAGTCCAAATCAGCACCGTCTTTTAAAGTTGAGTTTCTCATTATTCTTGCCTGATATACCTTATTTATCCCACGCCCACCCAATAACATATCGTGCTTACTGTTATCTTTGAGACAACGCTTGAATTTTACTCAGCCCGGAGTGCTCTTCACATGTCTTGTCCAGATCCAGTTCGGACTCATTCTTCAGCCCTACATCAGTCAATGGGGGCTAGGTTAAACTGTGGCGACAACCTCCAAATTTCAGTGGCTCAAAAATCTTCCTCATTTATATACATCTCATCATGGGTCAGGTGAGAGGTAGCTCTATGCTGTGTCATCTTAACACAGAAATCCAGACAGAAGGAGGGACCATCAATAAGATCCCCATTGCTATAGAAAAGAGAAAAAAGCATGCAGAGTAGAACTCGGTTTCTTGGAAATTTCTTCTGAAAAAGTGACATGTTATTTTCTTCTCACCTCCATTGGCAAAGAAAAAAACAAAACAAAACAAAACAGTCATGTGGCCATGTGAAAACTTAAGTAGGTGGGATGGAACAGTCAGAATGCATTCATAAAAAGTGAACTGAAAATATCTGGAGAATAGCACCAATGACTATCATGAATGCCAACATGCACCCCAAACAACCCAGTGCTGTCACCTTCCAAACCTTTTATGTCTTGCAAAGTATTAGAACTTATCTGAAGCCATACCACTCATAGGGACTCCAAATACATAATGACATCTCCTTTCGGATGTCCTTAGAGAATTCAAGGAAAAGAAGTTAAATAATTTAAAAGTGCTTTTGGGTACAGCTATTTACCACTAGAGGGTAAGACTAGAGGTAGATCATAAACATAATAACAGGGATTATGCTCAGAGTCAGGGCCAGAAGTATGGTTTGAGGTGGGGTCATGGTCAGGGTCAAGATCAAAGTCAGGGTCAAAGTAAGGGTCATAATTAGGGACCAGGGTAGGGATCAGGGTTTAGGTTCAGGGTCAAAGTCCTGGGACAGGGTTAGGGTTAGGATTAGAACCAGAGCTTTGTTCTCCTCGGGACCCACCTGAGAGTGGGTCACCATGGCTTTGGAGCACCTAGTAGCATGTCCACCTTGAAGACCAGAGTTTCGTTGTCCTTAAGACTGACCTGGGGAGATGTGGCTGCAGGCCATTGAGGAAGGTGAGGCAAAAGGTTCCTGTCTGCTCCCCGCGTGCTGAAGAGGGAGCTCTGCTATGGGCTTTACTTTCACATGTGACATTCTACAAGTCTTGTTTTACAAAAGCCTCCCTGCCTTGAGGCTTTTGCTGCTCTTCGCTGCTCATCATCACAGCGTGCCAGAACATATGGTAAGATTTGGGTTTGTTTCTGGGGAGAGATCTTGGTACAGAGAAAGGAGCAATGCTTAGAGCCACCATCAGGACAGTTGAAATGAAAGCTGGGGATGGACAGAGGCTGGAGGAAACATGTTCACCCCCTGTAAACACTTTTATTCATGTTTTAATTACTCATTTTTCTTACAATGTTAAAGTAATAAAAATAGTATTGAAAAATTGAAAAGTAGGCATATTAAAACTTGCAACATTAAGTTTAAATATATTATTTGTACCTCATCAACATATTTTGTTTTGTTGAGAAAGTCTAAGGTTAATTGGCAGTATATTTGTAACAGTAGATAGAATAATGTCTGTTTTATAAACGTTGACATTCTACATTACATGTGTGAATCCTGAAAATCTGAGACAGCTCTCAGATTTTTTAGAAAGTTTATTTTGCCAAGCTTGGGGATGCGCACCTGTGATGCATCCTCAGGAGGTCCTGACAACACGGGCCCAAGGTGGTCGGGGCTCAGTTTGGTTGTGTACATTTTAGGGAGACATGAGACATCAATCAATATGTGTAAGATATACATTGGTTCAGTCCAGAAAATTGAGAAGGCCAGACAGGAGGCTTCCAGGTCATAGGTAGGTAAGAGACAAATGGTTTCATCCTTTTGCATTGCTGATTACTCTCTCCAAATGAGGCAATCAGATATGCATTTATCTCGGTGAGCAGGCGGGTGACTTTGGATAGAATGGGAGGCAGGTTTGCCCTCAGCAGTTCCCAGCTTTACTTTTCCCTTTAGTTTAGTGATTTTGGGTCCCCAATATTTATTTTCCCTTCACAAGGTCTATGTTTTCCTATGAGCATTAATTATTCACTGTGCATTTTATTACACAAATAAGGCAAAGATTTTTAAAAAATCATCAACTTCGTGGCTAGCTATATAGACATAATTACATAGAAGCTCAACTACATTTGCAAACATTCCAGAGTTTGGGTTTCCAATAATTCTTTGTGATTCTTTAAAGGTAAAGTATTTTTTTCCCATAAAACATAGCAACATCTAAAATCACCTGTAGAATATCCTGCCATTTTTGTTTCTCTAGTTTCCTCATTTTCTGCAAAGCCTCACTGAGGAAACTGACTTTGAATTGCTTTTACACTCTTCTGTTTTAGAAAGCATTGTGGTAAAACATTGAATCATCATGGTCATAAGTTCTCTCCACATTCTTTCTTTCTTTGAATATTTTTTTCCCAGTGGCCAATATTTGATTCTGTTGTATTATGGCTAAACGGTAGGCATGGGCACAAAATAAAGACAAGAAGTCTTTGGAATAAGTGATCCCATCACAATGAATCAATTTTCCATTGGAACATATTTTTACAAAGTCACTGTTTTGAAAATATTTAGCCATGAATTGAAAGAGAGTCTGTAAGGTTATTTTTTTTCCTGGTCTAAGGTGAATAGCATTTTAGAGAATGAACCCAGGACACAACCACAGCACAAGAAAAAAATATGATAATTAAGTTTACACATATGTGTGACTACTCTAACAGAAAACATGTAAGGAGCATTTGTTTTGATTTATATATTAGTCTGCACTGTTTAATTTTTTATGTCATAAATGCTCTTATTTTAAAAAACAGGACTAGTTGACAGTGTCAATTACTAGTAATTCATGGTATAAATAATTAAACAAGGAAGTGTTCAAAAAACATAACAGTGTTTTAAATAAAGTTTTATTTTACATCATTTTTTTAACTTACACAGAAATTGCCAAAAAAAAAAAAAAAAAAAAAAAGCAGAGATTCCCCATGTAGCCACAACCTAGTTTCCTCTCTTATTAACATCTTCTATCAGTGTGTCTCACATGGCTTATTAATATCTTACATAATTTGTCATAGTTAATGAACCAATACTGATAGACTATCATTAACTAGAGTTCATATTTCATTTGGATTCCCTTAATTCTGTCTTACTCTGACCCAGGATCCCATCCAGGATCCCGCATGACATGTAGTTATCACGTCCCTGTGGGCTCTTCCTGGCTCTGACAGCATGTCCAGCTTTCCATGTCATGATGACCTTGATAGTATTGAGGAGGATTGGTCAGGAATTTTGTAGAATGTCCCCCATTGTCACTGCATGTTCTCAAGGTGAACTGTCACCTTTGATGTTCACTTGGATCATTTGGCAGAGCTACTGTTTGTCAGGTTTCTCCACTGTGAAGATATTTTTCCTCCTTGCCCATACTGCATGTGTTCTTTTGGAGCAAGTCACTATGTGGAGCCCACACTTATGGAGTGAGGAGTTGGCTCCACCTTCTTGATGGCTGAGTGTCTACATCAATTATTTGGAATTCTTTTGCAAAGGAGATTTCTATGCAACTCCATGTGCTTATTCACCTGTGTATACAAAAACAGACACCTAGATAATTACTTTAAGCTTTAGTTATTATTCAACACTACAATTCATTCCTGTGTTGGCCATCAGTAGCTGTTTTTATTGGCTCTTATTTTTCTTTGATATATTTTAATTTTTTTTAGTACTTACTTACTTTCTGATACTTCAAGATTATCCTGACTCCTATATTTACTGTCCCAGTTCTAGTTTCAGACATTTCTTCAAAGAGCCTGATTCCTTTCAGAATGGTAGGAAAACCTACATCTGACTGCTGAATGAGCACATTGTATCTTGTCCCTCCTTAGCAATGCTAGGAAGTATATGTGTGTGTCTAACAGACCTATACACACCTAATTATAAAGGTTTATATGTAGAACTGTGTGTATCTATATTAAACTAAACATAAGTTTACATTGATGTCTCCACCTCTGATCTACTATCACATGAATCATTCTAGCCTTCTCCCCTCGCTAATTTGTAACCTCCCACTTCAACAGTGAGAGACCTGGTTCTTACCATCTGGGACTTTTGTAAGTCATTGTTTTGTTCCAGATACAGATACTGTGGTTTTACAATTGTTCACAATTGCTTCGGTTGGAAAGAACTTTATAAAATGGAATCCAGTGATGAAGTATAGTTCATTTGCCTTCAGCATACAGATTCTATTCATTTTCAAAGTGACTTAGGTCAACACCATTTTCTCTACACCTTCAGTGAGTTTTTTCCTACATGTGTGTCTTAGTCTGTTTTGTGCTTCTGTAACAGAATACCTGAGACTGGGTAATTTATAAGTAAATTTGGCTCACAATACTGGTGGCTGGAATGTCTGAGATTGCGCAGTTGCATCTGGTGGAGTCTCAGTCTTTTTCACCTCAAGGTGGAAAGTGGAAGGGGAGCAAGGGGTGCACCAGAGATCACATAGCAAGAGCAAAAGCAGGAGGGAGGCCAAGGAAGCCAGACTCTTTTTAACTACCTACTCCTGCAAGAATTAATCCATTCCTGTGAGAGCAGAACTCACTCACCTCCATGGAGGACATTAATCTATTCATGAGGGATCCGTCCCCATGACCCAAACACCTTCCACTAGGCCCCACCACCCCACACTGCCACACTGGGGGTCAAATTTCAACACGAGTTTTTGCGGGGACAAACCATACCCAAACCATAGTAATTTGTAGCATAGTTAAATTATTTTTCACATGATGTATTCTGTCCTGGGATACTCCACATCCTGAGTAATTTTATTTAATGTGAATAGAGTTTGATTTACCCATTTGGTTGTAAAATTCTGCGTATTTTGACCAATGCATTGTGGTAGGTACCCACTATTAAAGTATCATATGGAATGCTTCAAACTCCCACCCCATGGAGCCAATGGCTTCCCATCTGTGTAGTTTGCCTTCTGCAATGTCTCATTAAATGAGGTCACACTGTGTGTATTCTCCTCAGACTGTCTTCTTCCAGTTAGCAATGTGCATGCAAGATTCACTCATGTCTTTGTGTGATAGCTTGTTCCTTTCTATGACTAAATAGTATTCCATTGCATGAATGTACCACAGTTTGGTTATGCATTTTGGGGAGCAAAACCTTCCTCTTCTAACTTTGTTCCAGGGTTGGAGACCTTCAAATTAACTGACAATAGATACATTAGTAGGAGAGATAATACTTGGCTTCTTATTCCACAAGTATCATTGTGGGACAAAATTCATCAGATGGCAGGATCCAGTTTACAAAGAGGTAAAAATAGCCCCAAAACAAGAAACAAGACTAGAATCTGATAACCCACAGTAGCTATAGTTTTCCTTTAAAAAATTTTTTGTTTGAGACAGGGTCTGGCTCTGTCACCCAGGCTGGAGTGCAAAGGTGCAACAATCTCAGCTCACTGTAACCTCTACCTCCTTGATGCAAGCGATCCTCCCTCCTCAGCCTCCTGATTAGCTGGTACTACAGGCACATATCATCGTGCCCATCTAATTTTTATATTTTTGGTAGAGACGGGGTTTCCAACATGTTGCCCAGGCTGATCTTGAACTCCTGGCCTCCCAAAGTGCTGGAATTATAGGCGTGTGCCACCATGCTCGGCCAAGTTATAGTTTTCCATTGAAACATAAAATTTCCCTCTGTAGTAACCATCATTTTTTATCATAATCAAGGTAAGACTATTCTTGTTTTAAAAATAAGTCTAGTTTTGTTAGATTTTGCTTGATTATTTACATAAGTGCAGCAAGAACAGGAGATGACCACATAGGTGCTTTCAAGTTTCTTTGCTGGAAGTTTTCATACAGAATCTCAGATTTGACCTTTAAAGGCCTTATTCAGGCTAAAAGCCAAGCTAAGAACATACTATCAAATTTCAGCTGCAGTCCTTTAGCTTCGTGTGAATTCCTCTCTTCTTGAGGCCCCAAAATATCCCTAAATTCCTGGGCCTACCAGGAAATGACCTTCTTTACTAACCTGTAAGACTGTGAACCCTATAATGTAAGTATCAGGCTAGCTTTTCTCAGAGTGCTGTTGGGAATGAAGTTTCTGGTGTTCCAAAAAAAAAAAAAAAAAAGAATTAACGTGGGAACAAATGATCTCTTAGCAAGGCGAGCTTTACTTTCTGCAGAAAGGGTGCTACTCAATAGCTGTCCAGCCACAAGAGCACACCGAACAAAGGAGACAGAGTTACTTATAACCTGATGCGTCTACCCTACAGCTGTGTCCAGTTTCCATTGGCTGGAATAGGACCTCACATTTTACACTTTACCCAATTGGCTATTAGTTTAAAACTTTCTTAATTAGGTAAGGGGAATAGAACAAAGAAAGAAAAGGAAGTGCCAGGGATAGTTAAGGAAGCATCTCCAAATAAGGAATGGCATACACTATGGGCTGGGGCTTGTCTAGTTCTGTCCAGGCATGCCGGAGCAAGCTGGGACAACTGATTTGGAACACACACACACACACACACACACACACACACAAATAGTGGATAGCAATCTTATAGTAAGAAATTGTGACTTTTTACAATCTTTGAAGAAGAACTTTCCCATTTCTCACAGTGCTTTGTAAGCATTGTCTCCATAAAAGTCAGCCTTACTTCCTTAAAATTGCTGGTCGTAACTGATCTTAGGTACACTTCCAAAATATGATATTTCAGTAAAAACCCTGATAATATAACCAAATTTTCCAATTATGTCCTGTTATAAGGTGAACAGATTCTTACTGGACTTTTGCTAATAACTGTATCATCATGAAAATAAGAGTATTCAGGAAAATTTTCAAAATTCTGGAGAAATCAGGCAGGGGAAAAAAAGATAAATGCTTCATTTCTGTTTACAAAAGTATAATCTACTAAATTGTAAGTTACAGTTAGATTAAGAGAAATAGATTTCTTAAATACAGAAAGTAGAACATTAAAGAACCAGCAATGCTCTAAAAAGCTATAAAATTATAATCAATTTTCATCAGTTCATTCAGTGCCATGTAATCAATTCCAGTCTTGCTGGATCTTGGGTTAGCAGTCTCATGACCCCATCAATTTCTCCACCAGCCTTCTGGAGATCTTCACTGAGTCAAGTGTATGGTCTTAAAGTTATTTAAGCAATATCATCAGAAGTCTTTAACCAGAGTACCTGTCATACTCTTTTCTGTGAGTCTCAGAGGGAGTCCTGTATCGGAGATGAACATTCTGACCTGTGGCTGATCGCAGGAGCTTTCAGGAAAGCATTAGGGGGAAATAATATCTAAATGACAAAGAGTATGAAATGGCTGTGATTATACCACAGTTGACAGGGATATTTGATTTTTTCTGTGGCATACAACATTTATTTATTTATTTATTTATTTAGAAACAGAGTCTCGCTCTGTCACCCAGGCTTGAGTACAATGGCGTGATCTCAGCACACTGCAAGCTCCGCCTCCCAGGTTCACGCCATTCTCCTCCCTCAGCCTCCCGAGTAGCTGTGACTACAGGTGTCCGCCACCATGCCCAGCTAATTTTTTGTATTTTTAGTAGAGATGGGGTTTCACCGTGTTAGCCAGGATGGTCTTGATCTCCTGACCTTGTGATCCACCCACCTCGGCCTCCCAAAGTGCTGGGATTACAGACATAAGCCACTGCACCCGGCACAACATTTAAAATAATAATTGAAATTATGACTCATAACTCTATACTGGCACATAGCATGGATAAGGAGGACATTGACAAATTTCCAGGAATTTTATATAATTTCTGAAAACAACATTTTACTGATACAAATATAACACAGGGAAGGTTAGATATCTCTTTTTATTTGTATTTTTTGTAAGGTTTTCCTTATAAAAAATACATCCTACTTTACTTGTGAATCATGCCCTACTTTTCTTGCATGCTTTGCATAGAGTTGTTTCTAGTTATTCTATTGCTTCTAGTAGTTTTATTTTACACATATTGATTATAATTTTAATACTTAGTAATCTTTTATTTTCCAGAGAAAACTAACAAGTAAACAGTTATAAACTGTCATATATTAGCATTCCATAGTAGGTTAGAAAATGTATGAGTATACCATCTCCCAACATCTACATGGATGTGTTTCCTCATCGTAAAATTTCTCATTGTGGTAGACAAAAACATGTTTATTAATGGTCCAAAATATCTTTAGTCTCTCTGTAAAAATAAGAAGTGAAAATTATATAAACTTGAATTATTTATGTTCAGTAATTAATGTTTTAGTATTGTATCTTATTTATAAATGGTCTAGATATTTAATGCAAATCTTTTACTTAGCTTAACTTTAAGGTTAAAAATTACCAAAAGTATTTTGGAAACTACTATTAAGCAGATTTACAGTAAACAAATTATTTTTGAAATAATGTTTTTCGCTTTTCACAAGATGGCACCGAAAGTGAAGAAGGAAGTTCCTGCCCCTCCTAAAGCCAAAGCCAAAGCCAAAGCTTTAAAGGCCAAGAAGGCAGTGTTGAAAGGTGTCCACAGCAACATACAGAAAAGAAGATCCGCATGTCACTCACCTTGAGGTGGCCCAAGACACTGCGACTCCGGAGGCAGCCCAAATATCCTCGGAAGATCACCCCCAGGAGAAACAAGCTTGACCACTATGCTATCATCAAGTTTCCGCTTACCACTGAGTCGGCCATGAAGATAGAAGAAAACAACATACCTGTGTTCATTGTGGATGTTAAAGCCAACAAGCACCAGATTAAACAGGCTGTGAAGAAGCTCTGGGACATGGATGTGGCCACAGTCAACATCCTGATTTGACCTGATAAAGAGAAGAAGGCATATGTTCGACTTGCTCCTGATTATGATGCTTTGGATGTTGCAACAAAATTGGGATCATCTAAACTGAGTCCAACTGACTAACTCTAAATATATGTATATCTTTTCACCATAAAAAAGAAATAATGTTTTTCATAAGAATGACAACTTAATTAGAATCAAATTTAAAAGCTTTAAGATTTTACATTTCTAGTAAGTATAATATTAGCTTATTTGAGTAGAACTCAAGCAGAATAGGAATTTATGTTTGTTTTATATTCGATAGTGGTAACTTTGAAGACATAGTTGTTTTATTACACCAAAAATATTATATTAACCTTATTTAACTAAGTTTTATCCAAATCGTGTTAACTTAAAAAACATTTGATCAGTTCCTATATTTCTAGGAGTTTAGTGAATATTTATTTATAAATGCTTATGTTTTTCCAAGCCAAGTTAGAATAGAACACTTTTAAAGAATTTTATAAATGAATTTTGCAACGCTAACCTGAGTTAAGAAAATATCACATATACATAACACACATTAATAGACATACAAACACAAATAGAGATTTCATAGCTTTCATCCTGAAATTTCAGCCATGAATCAGGCATAAATATTCTGATGGTTAATTTTAGACATCTACTTGATTGGATTAAGAGACACACAGCTGGTAAAACACAATTTCTGGGCATATGTGTGAGGGTATTTCTGGAAGACACTGAGATAACCCTGACCCAATGTAGATGGGCACAGATATGGTTTTGCTGTGTCCCCACTCAGATCTCATCTTGAATTGTAGTTCTTATAATTCCTACACGTCGTGGGAGGGAGCCAGTTGGAGGTGATTGAATCATGGTGGTGGTTACTGCCATGCTGTTCTCATGATAGTGAGTGAGTTCTCATGATCTGATGGTTTTATAAGGAGCTTTTCCCATTTGGCTCAGCACTTCTCCTTGTTGCTGCCATGTGAAGAAGGACGTCTTTGCTTCCCCTTCCACCGTGGTTGAGGCCCCTCCAGCCATGTGGAACTGTCAGCCCATTAAACCTCTTTGTTCTTTATAAATTGCTCAGACTCAGGTGTTTCTTCATAGCAGTGTATAAATGGATGAATACAGGCACCATCCAATTGGTTGAGAACCCAGATAGAACAAAAAGGAAGAGGAAAGGGGAATTATCTCCTTCTGAAATGGAAACATCCTTCTTCTCCTGCCCTTGACATCAGAACTTTAGGGTCTCAGGCCTTTGGCCTCAGAATGAGTTACACCATTGGCTTCCCTCATTCTGAGTCCTTTTGACCTGGACTGAGCCATGCTACGCTTTCCTAGTTCTCCAACTTGGCGATAGGCTATCGTGGAACTTCTCAGCCTCCATAATTATGTGAACCAATTCCCCTAATAAGTCTTCTCTCATCTATCTATCTACATATATCACATTGATTCTGCCTTTCTGGAGAACCCTGACTAATGTGATTACAATAATACAAAATTTACTAGTTTATACAGAAGACTTGGTTTTTGTCTTTGCCCCATTTTTTATTTGTATTATAACTGTGTTTCTGGAAAATGGAACAAGTTTTTACCTTCTTCATATGAGGGCTAAAGCTTTTTTCTCGCTAATAATTTTGGAGATTTGTAAGATTTTCTTTTGTTTTGACATACAAACTTACAGAGGCTGAGAAATAATTTTTTTTCTGTTTTATTTTTCAGCCCCAGGTGTTTGCTTTTGCAGATTCTTGAGCATGTTGAGAGCCTCCAAGGCATGGAGCAGGGTGCCTAAAGTTTCAGTGATTATAGGGAGTTGAGAGACTCAAATGGGAAGGGAAAGATCTAAAAGGAGGCAGTTTGGAAGATAAAAATTTTCTCAAAGGAGCCATTTAAGTTCTAAATAATTCTTATTCTTAGTAAAGTCATGCAAACAGGAAAGGAAGTAGACAGAATTAGGTCCATATTGGTGGAACACATAGTCAGCAGAGGTTTGAGAAGGGAGAATTTAGTCAACTGAGAAGTTCCCATGAAAAGAGCAAGATCAAGATCACAGAGACACCATGAAACAAAAAGCCAGGAATAACTTCCAACCCAAGAGGAGAACACAGAGGCCTCAAAACCAAAGCTAGGATAAGAAACTTGTATCCCAAGAGTTACCTTCCAGACAAAGAAGCCTGAGATTCCAACCCAGCTTCACAGCGTACTCACTCAAAATGTTACTGAAACTGTAGGCTTTTCAATGACTTAGCCATGCATGCAAAAGGCATTCCTTAAGGTGGTACAGAAGATGGAGCCCCCATATCCAAAGATAGCCAAGGAGAAAGAAAGACCCCTGTTGGCAGAGCCAGTGGGCAAAGGCAACAGAAAAGGAGACAAGAATCCTAATGGGATGAGATTCTTTCAGATTTAGGATCATACAAACTCCTGAGAATTGGCAGGTTGACAGCCATAAATGGGCTACCAACTTTTCTACTCATTGGATTACAAGTTCTTCAGCATCCAAAATGATTAACAAAATGACAATTTCATAAATTTGGAAAGGAGACATTTCTTTATTTTTATGGTTTTTTTGTTTTGTTTTGTTTTTTTTTTTAGATAGAGTTTCACTCTTGTTATCGAGGCTGGAGTGAAATGGTGCGATCTCGGCTCACTGCAACCTCCACCTTCTGGGTTCAAGCGATTCTCCTGCCTCAGCCTCCCAATTAGCTGGGATTACAGATGCCCACCACGAAGCCTGACTAATTTTTTGTATTTTTAGTAGAGACAGGGTTTCATCATGTTGGCCAGGCTGGTCTCAAACGCCTGACCTCAGGTGATCCACCTGCCTTGGCCTCCCAAAGTGCTGGGATCACAGGCATGAGCCACCACACCCAATGAGAGATTTATTTCCTATAAAGAGTTGCAGCCTGCAGGATTGTCCTTCTCACAGACTGGGAAGCATAGCCTCCAGCCAGAAGCCAGAAACAGATGCTTCAAGGGAGATGTAAAGGAAATAGTAATTTATGCTGAGTGGAATTGGCAAAAACATATATTTAATAAACTCTAGGAGGAGTCATGAATATTTATGAAAGGAGAAATGCATGCTTGTGCAATTGAGTTTCTTGCTTCTTCATGGGTCCCATGTACAAAAGATGGCAGTGTTAGCACGATCCCAGGGTAGAGTTTTCAGCCCTCTGACATTAAAAGGTGAAGCAGAGGACATGAAAACTCGCTCTGTGCATCCTCTGTACACAGGCCAGAACCTCTCCATCATGGGTGGTTTCTTATTAGGCAAGAAAGGAGAGGTTGATATCAGTGGTGGCACCTTTGAAAGGGCTGGTTTCTGTTTAATTCTTAGGGAAGAAAGCCTCATCATGGTTAGCAAACGAGGGGGAATAACGTGGTGTATCTGACCCCCATCATCCCATCCTGGCCAAGCTGAGAACTCAGTTTTGAAAGTTACTCTGGGGTTCCCTCAGCCAAGAGTTGGTCTGTTCAGTCAGTTGGGAGCTTAGGATTTCATTTTCATTTATCAATGCTAATGGGAAAGAGTACACTGTCTTCATGGCAGCTGAATTTGCAAGAAACTCCTTGGATGGAGTTAATGGCAGCTGTATTTTTCTGGGAGCTCTGCTTTAATTGGATAAAGTAAGTTCTGGTAAGATTTCTTCCTTTATCTTCAGTATCTCAAATGTTTTTGTTTAAATAATCTTTATAAGAACTCTTGCGGCCGGGCGCGGTGGCTCAAGCCTGTAATCCCAGCACTTTGGGAGGCCGAGACGGGTGGATCACGAGGTCAAGAGATCGAGACCATCCTGGATAACACGGTGAAACCCCGTCTCTACTAAGAAATACAAAAAACTAGCCAGGCGAGGTGGCGGGCGCCTGTAGTCCCAGCTACTCGGGAGGCTGAGGCCGGAGAATGGCGTGAACCCGGGAGGCGGAGCTTGCAGTGAGCTGAGATCCGGCCACTGCACTCCAGCCTGGGCTACAGAGCGAGACTCCATCTCAAAAAAAAAAAAAAAAAAAAAAGAACTCTTGATGTCTGAGTGGATTCCCACACAGTCATCTACTATAAGACTTTCTGATTCTTTTTTTCCTTTGGTCATTATGAATAGAGCTTCTGTAAATAACTGCATGGTAGCTTTTATTTAGAAATAACATCAAAGTAGTTGTCAAAATACTTAGGAATGTGATTTTTGGATTGTAAGGTGAGAGTTGTTTAGCTTTGGAAAAAACTGCCCAACTTGTAATAGGGGAGGACAAACAATTTTCTGTGTTTTTGGAATTCTTAGATAGGACCCTCTGTAACAAACAACAGATTAAAATGAGAAAAACAGAAAAGTTTAAAAACATGTATACCTTATTGATAAGACTCTTTAGTGATTTAGTTACCCTTCTCTTCTTGGTGCTGAGAGAGAAAGGTAGCTTTTAAATGGGGATTTCCTTTATAGATGTAAATTTTCCTTACACAAGGGTAACTTCTACTCTGTTTTCAGAACTTCCTTTGTTGGCTTTTTTTTTTTTCAAAATAATCAGCTTGGAATAATTCTTAAGCCAAAGGGACATATTTTTGGGTGGCATATTCTGGTTTCCTGCCATTATATTTTAGGGTGGCATATTTTGGTCTTATACACAGTGTCCCACCAGCAATGAAAAGAGTTCTTGTTTTTCCTTCAGCAATTTGTCATTTTTTAAAGAGTTTAACAGTTGTAAGAGGTATAGACCAGCTGTGCTATCTCATTGTGGTTTTCAGTCATGTACTATGTTGAGCATCTTTTGGTATGTTTACTTGCCTTCTGCAGATCATCTTTGGTGAAGTGTTCGTTCAGATCTGTGTGCATTTTTAATTGGGCTGTTTAACTTATTGTTCAGTTTTAAGAATTTTGTATGTATTTTGAATACAAAGTCTTTCTCAGATCTGTATTTTGCAAATATTTTCTTTCAATATGTGACATGTCTTTTTGTTCCCTTCACAAGGTATTTTCCAGAGTATAAACTTTAAATATTTATAAATATTAAGAAATTCACATTGTCATTTCTTCTGGGTATATCAACCTTTTTTGCCATTTGTTAAAATTCATTACCAAACCCAAAGGCACATAGCTTTTCTTCTATAGTTTCTTCTAGAAATTGTATAGTCTTGCATTTTTAGTGTAAGGATGATTTTGAGTGATTATTTGTGTAAGTTGTAAAGTTTTCATCTACATGTATATCATTTGCTATGGTTTCCAATTCATTGTTCCCTCACTATTTTTGGGAAAGACACAGGATAGTGGGCTCTGTTAGAGTAGATAGACAGCTAGACATGAACAGGAGGTTGAGCTCCTGGAAAAGGGAAAGTCTGGGAAGGCTCACCTGGAGGGACCACCAAAAATTCACATATTAGTAGCATCTCTAATGCTGGAGTGGATGGGCACTTGTCAATTGCGGGTAGGAGGGAGAAGAGGTACCTATGCAGAAAGAAACACCCTACAACTCCTCTTAAGATGCCCCAGTCATCATTCACTCTGCAGTAAAAATGTCACAATATTGCTAGCTACATGCTGATAAGGACAAAGGGGACATTCACCCCCAGCGATGGGGCTCCCAGAAGCCAGGGGTGCGGGCCGGGGGTGGCGGCTGGGAGCCCGATCGCGGGGGGTGCCTGCACCCCCAGCGACAGGGCTCCCAGAAGCCGGGGGGGCGGGCCAGGGGTGGCGGCTGGGAGCCCGATCGCGGGGGGTGCCTGCACCCCCGGTGACGGGGCTCCCAGAAGCCAGGGGGGCCGGCTGGGGGTGGCTGCTGGGAACCTGATCTGGATATTTGGAAGAGTATCACAAGGGGTTGTACAGTGTCTGTGATACTGAGATTAATATCAGTCTCTCGGCCTTGGAATATTGAGAAGAATGAAACAGGGTGAATGTCCACCCTGTGCCACATTGCGAGTAATATCAGCCTGTCCCCTCCATGGATATTAGGAACAATATCCCAGACTGGGTGTACGCCTCCTGCTGTACAGAGTGCAATATCATCCTCTCCCTCCCAGGATAGTAATTACAATATCACTGGGCGGGAGCACACAGCCTGCGAATTATTATCATCCTCTCCCCCTCCGCATACTAGGAACAGTATCTCAGAAGAGCTGTCCCCTCAGTGCCATATTCAGACTAATAGCATAGGCTTCTTCCGGGAATATTAGGAGCAATATTACCGGGTAGCTATCCATTCATTGCTATGTTTGGAGTCATGTGATACTCTACCCCGCTTTATATTAGGATCAGCATCACGTGGTGAGCGTACACCTACTGTGATATTAAAACTAAAATCCGGCCGGGCACGGTGGCTCAAGCCTGTAATCCCAGCACTTTGGGAGGCCGAGACGGGCGGATCACGAGGTCAGGAGATCGAGACCATCCTGGCTAATATGGGGAAACCCCGTCTCTACTAAAAAATACAAAAAACTAGCCAGGCGAGGTGGCGGGCGCCTGTAGTCCCAGCTACTCGGGAGGCTGCTGAGGCAGGAGAATGGCGTGAACCCGGGAGGTGGAGCTTGCAGTGAGCTGAGATCCGGCCACTGCACTCCAGCCTGGCCGACAGAGCGAGACTCCATCTCAAAAAAAAAAAAAACAACAACAACAACAAAAAAAAAAACAAGAAACAAAAAAAAACCTAAAATCCTGCTTTCCGTCCCTGGATATTAAGAACAGCATCACAAGTAGGTTTACACTTCCTGTGGAATTAGGAACAATAATATGATTATTAATCATCAATGATCGATTTTAATAATTATGAATGATACTAAAAATTTATAGGATACCATTATTAATTACGGATAATGATTTTAAATACATGATTATGCATGCTTTCAATTAATTATTAATATTAATGTCATCAAATAATATTATTAGTTCCTAATACTAATTATTATTTGATTCCCAGCATCACTGGATATTGATTTAAGTCACATTAATTGCTAATATAATATTCTTATTAATAGTGATATTACTAATAATTATTGTTACAAATCATTAACATTTTAAACCAGTATTAATTTTTACTCTCTTTATTGTGATCATTAATATCAATAATTATTATTAATATTAATATAATTACTAATATTAATGATTAATAGACTTGTTCCTGATATCCACCGGGGAGAGGACGATGTTAATTTCTATATCACAGATGGTGTACACCCCACATAATAGGGTTTTGAACTTCTGCTTGGGAGAGGAGGATATGACAATCAGTACCACTGGAAGTAGAAACAACCCTGGGATACTGTTCTGAATATTCAGGGAGGGAGAGGCTGATATGACTCCTAATACAGAGGGCGTTACTCCCTCTGAGGATGTGCACACTGGGGGTGTACAATCGTCTGAGGAGATGAAAATTTTCAGATGGGGAGATGATATTACTCACAATATCAGAAAGAGGCTGTGAGTCCACAAGGCTCCCAGAAGCCAGGCGGGGCGGGCCGGGGGTGGCAGCTGGGAGCCCGATCACGGGGGGTGCCTGCACCCCCGGCGATGGGGCTCCCAGAAGCCAGGGGGGCGGGCCGGGGGTGGCGGCTGGGAGCCCGATCGCAGGGGGATGCCTGCACCCCCGAGGATGGGGCTCCCAGAAGCCAGGGGGGCTGGCCGGTGGTGGCGGCTGGGAGCCCGATCGCGGGGGGTGCCTGACCCCCCGGCTATGGGGCTCCCAGAAGCCAGGGGGGCGGGCAGGTGGTGGCGGCTGGATCGAACCAGTTTTGACCAGATCAAACCAGATCAGACCGGATGGAACCGATTTTGACCGGATCAAACCGATTTTGACCGGATCAGACTGGATCAAACCGGATCGAACCGGATCAGACCGGTTCAAGCCGGTTGTGACCAGATCAGACCGTATCAAATCAGATAAGACCGGCTCAAACCGGATCAAACCGGATGAGACCGGATCAAACCGGATCAGATCGGATGGAACCGCTTTTGACCGGATCAGACAGGATCAAATCGGATCATACCGGATAAAAGCTGATCATACCAGAGCAGACCGGTTCAGACCGGATCAGACTGGATCAGACCGGGTCAGACCGGATCAGACCGGATCAGACTGGATCAGACCGGGCCAGACAGGATCAGAATGGATCAAACTGGATCAGACCGGATCAAACCGCATCAGACCGAATCACACGGGTTCAAACCGGTTTTGACCGGATCGGACCGAATCAAACCGGATCGAACCGGTTCAGACCAGATCAAACCGGATCTGACCGGATGAAACAGGTTTTGAGCGGATCAGACCGCATCACACCGGATACAAGCGGATCAAACAGGATCAGACCGGTTCAGACCGGATTAGAATGGATCAGACCGGGTGAGACCGGTTCGAAACGGATCAAACCGCATCAGACCCGTACAAACCGGATCAGACCGGATCAAACCGGATCAGACCAGTTCAAACCGGTTTTGTCCAGATCAAAACGGATCAGACCGGTTCAAGCCGGAGCGAACCGGATCAGACCGGATCAAACTGGATCAGACCAGCTAAAACCGGTTTTGACCGGCTCAGACCGGATCAGACCGGATCAAACCGCATCAAACCGGTTTTCACTGGCTCAGACCGGATCAAACCGCATCAGACCGGATCAAACCGGATGGAACCGGATCAAACCAGCTGAAACCGGCTCAAACCGGCTCAAACCGGTTCAAACCGGATCAAACCGGTTCAGGCCGGATGAAACCGGATGAAACCAGCTGAAACCGGTTCAAACCGGATCAAACCGGTTCAGGCCGGATGAAACCGGATGAAACCAGCTGAAACCGGTTCAAACCGTCTCAAACCGGTTCAGTCCGTATTAAACCGGATCAAACCGGTTCAAACCGGATCAAACCGGCTCTAACTGGCTCAAACCGGATTAAACCGGTTCAGACCGGATCAAACCGGATGGAACCAGATCAAACCAGCTGAAACCGGCTCAAACCGGTTCAAACCGGATCAGACTGGATGAAAACGGTTCAGACCGGATTAAACCGGATGGAACCGGATCAAACCAGTTGAAACCGGTTCAAACCGGCTCAAACCGGTTCAAAACGGATCAGACTGGATGAAAACGGTTCAGACCGGATTAAACCGGATGGAATCGGATCAAACCAGCTGAAACCGGCTCAAACCGGCTCAAACCGGTTCAAAACGGATCAGACTGGATGAAAATGGTTCAGACCGGATTAAACCGGATGGAACCGGATCAAACCAGTTGAAACCGGTTCAACCCGGCTCAAACCGGTTCAGTCCGGATCAAACCGGCTCAAACCGGTTCAAACCGGATCAGACCCGAGGAAACCGGTTCAGACCGGATCAAACCGGATGGAACCGGATCAAACCGGTTCAAACCGGTTCAAACCGGAACAACCGGCTCAGACCGGATCAAACCGGATGGAACCGGATCAAACCGACTCAAACTGGTTCATATCGGATCAAACCGGTTCAGACCGGATGAAACCGGTTAAGACCGGGTCAAACCGGATGGAACCGGATCAAACCGGCTCAAACGGGTTCAAACCGGATCAAACCGGCTCAGACCGGATCAAACCGGATGGAATCGGATCAGACTGGGAGAAAATGGTTCAGACCGGATTAAACCGGATGGAACCGGATCAGACTGCATGAAAACGGTTCAGACCGGATTCAACCGGATGGAACCGGATCAAACCGGCTCAAACTGCTTCACACCGGATAAATCCGGTTCAGACCAGATGAAACCAGATGGAACCGGATCAACCCAGCTGAAACCGGTTCAAACCGGTTCAAACCGGATCAGACCGGATGAAACCGGTTCAGACCGGATCAAACCGGATGGAACCGGCTCAAACCGGCTCAAACTGGTTCAAACCACATAAAACCGGTTCAGACCGGATGAAACCGGATGGAACCGGATCAAACCAGCTGAAACCGGTTGAAACCGGCTCAAACCGGTTCAGTCCGGATCGAGCCGGCTCAACCGGTTCTAACTGGTTCAAACCGGATCAAACCGGTTCAGACCAGATCAAACCGGATGAAACCGGATCAAACCGTCTCAAACTGGTTCATACAGGATCAAACCGGTTCAGACCGGATGAAACCGGTTCAGACCGGATCCAGCCCGATGGAACCGGATCAAACCGGCTCAAACGGGTTCAAACCGGATCAAACCAGCTCAGACCGGATCAAACCGGATGGAACCGGATCAAACCAGCTGAAACCGGTTCAAAGCGGATCAAACCGGTTCAAACCGGATCAAACCGGCTCTAACTGGTTCAAACCGGATCAAACCGGATGGAACCGGATCAAACCGGCTTAAACCGGTTCAAACCGGATCAAACCGGCTGTAACTGGTTCAAACCGGATCAAACCGGTTCAGACCGGATCAAACGGGTGGAACCGGATCAAACCAGCTGAAACCGGCTCAAACCGGTTCAAACCGGTTCAAACCGGATCAGACCCGATGAAAGCGGCTCAGACCGGATCAACCCGGATAGAACCGGATCAAACCGGGTGAAACCGGTTCAAACCGGATCAAACCGGTGCAAACCGGATCAAACCGGATCAAACCAGCTGAAACTGGCTCAAACCGGCTCAAACCAGTTCAAACTGGATCAGACCCGATGAAAGCGGTTCAGACCGGATCAAACCGGATGGAACCGGTTCAAACTGGCTGAAACTGGTTCAAGCCGGATCACACCGGTTCAGACCGGATGAAACCGGATGGAACCGGATAAAACCAGCTGAAACCGGTTCAAACCGGTTCAAACCGGATCAGACCGGATGAAACCGGTTCAGACCGGATCAAACCGGATGGAACCGGTTCAAACCGCCTCAAACTGGTTCAAACCGGATCAAACCGGTTCAGACCGGATGAAACCGGATGGAACCGGATCAAACCAGCTTAAACCGGTTCAAACCGGCTCAAACCGGTTCAGTCCGGATCAAACCGGCTCAAACTGGTTCAAACCGGATCAGACCGGTTCAGACCGGGTGAAACCGGCTCAGACCGGATCAAACCGGATGGAACCGGATCAAACCAGCTGAAACCCGTTCAAACCGGTTCAAACCGGATCAGAGCGGTTCAGACCGCATGAAACCTGTGCAAACCGGCTCAAACCGGTTCAAACCGGATCAGACCGGATGAAACCGGTTCAGACCGATCAAACCGGATGGAACCGGTTCAAACCGGCTGAAACTGGTTCAAGCCGGATGAAAGCGGTTCAGACCGGATGAAACCGGGTCAGACAGGATCAAACCGGATGGAACCGGATCAAACCAGCTGAAACCGGCTCAAACTGGCTCAAACCGGATCAAACCAGATGGAACCGGATCAAACCAGCTGAAACCGGTTCACACCCAATCAAACCGGTTCAAACCAGATCAAACCGGCTCTAACTGGTTCAAACCGGATCAAACCGGTTCAGACCGGATCAAACCGGATGGCACCGGATCAAACCAGCTGAAACCGGCACAAACCGGCTCAGACCGGATCAAACCGGATGGAACCGGATCAAACCGGCTGAAACCGGTTCAAACCGGTTCAAACCGGATCAAGCTGGATCAAACCGGCTCTACCTGGTTCAAACCGGATCAAACCGGGTCAGACAGGATCAAACCGGATGGAACCGGATCAAACCAACTGAAACCGGCTCAAACCGGCTCAAACCGGTTCAAACCGGATCAGACTGGATGAAAACGGTTCAGACCGGATTAAACCGGATGGAACTGGATCAATCCGGCTAAAACTGGTTCAAACCGGATAAATCCGGTTCATAGCAGATGAAACCGGATGGAACCGGATCAAACCAGCTGAAACCGGTTCAAACCGGCTCAAACCGGTTCAAACCGGATCAAACCGGCTCTAACTGGTTCAAACCGGATCAAACCGGTTCAGACCGGATCAGACCAGATGGAACCGGATCAAACCGGCTGAAACTGGTTCATACCGGATCAAACTGGATGGAACCGGATCAAACCGGATGGAACCGGATCAAACCAGCTGAAACCGGCTCAAACCGGCTCAAACCTGTTCAAACCGGCTCAAACCGGTTCAGACCGGTTCACACCGTATCAAACCGGTTCAGACCGGATGAAACCGGATGGAACCGATCAAACCGGCTCCAACTGGTTCATACCGGATCAAACCGGTTCAGACCGGATGAAACCGGTTCTGACCGGATCAAACCGGATGGAACCGGATCAAACCAGCTGAAACCGGTTCAAACCGGATGAGACCGGTTCAAACCAGATCAAACCGGCTCTAACTGGTTCAAACCGGATCAAAGCAGTTCAGACCGGATCAAACCGGAGGGAACCGGATCAAACCGGCTGAAACTGGTTCATACCAGATCAAACCGATTCAGACCGGATGAAACCGGTTCAGACCGGATCAAACCGGATTGAACTGGATCAAACCGGCTCAAACGGGTTCAAATCGGATCAAACCGGCTCAGACCGGATCAAACCGGATGGTACCGGATCAAATCAGCTGAAACCGATTCAAACCGGATCAAGCCGGTTAAAACCGGATCAAACCGGCTCCAACTGGTTCAAACCGGATCAAAGCAGTTCAGACCGGATCAAACCGGATGGAACCGGATCAAACCGGCTGAAACTGGTTCATACCGGATCAAACCGGTTCAGAGCGGATGAAACCGGTTCAGACCGGATCAAACTGGATGGAACCGGATCAAACCAGCTGAAACCGGCTCAAACCGGCTCAAACCGGTTCAAACCGGATCAGACTGGATGAAAAAGGTTCAGACCGGATTAAACCGAATGGAACCGGATCAAACCGGCTCAAACTGGTTCAAACCGGATAAATCCGGTTCAGACCAGGTGAAACCAGATGGAACCGGATCAAACCAGCTGAAACCGGTTCAAACCGGCTCAAACCGGTTCAAACCGGATCAAACCGGCTCTAACTGGTTCATACCGGATCAAACCGGTTCAGACCGGATGAAACCGGTTCAGACCGGATCAAACCGAATGGAACCGGATCAAACCGGCTCAAACGGGTTCAAGCCGGATCAAACCGGCTCAGACCGGATCAAACCGGATGGAACCGGATCAAACCAGCTGAAACCGGTTCAAACCGGCTCAAACAGGTTCAAACCGGATCAGACTGGATGAAAACAGTTCAGACCGGATTAAACCGGATGGAACCGGATCAAACCGGCTCAAACTGTTTCAAACCGGATAAATCCGGTTCAGACCAGATGAAACCGGATGGAACCGGATCAAATCAGCTGAAACCGGTTCAAACAGGCTCAAACCGGTTGAAACCGGATCAAACCGGCTCTAACTGGTTCAAACCGGATCAAACCGGTTCAGACCGGATCAAACTGGATGGAACCGGATTAAACCGGTTCAGTCCGGATCAAACCGGCTCAATCCGGTTGAAACCGGATCAGACCGGTTCAGACCGGATGAAACCGGCTCAGACCGGATCAAACCGGATGGAACCGGATCAAACCAGCTGAAACCGGTTCAAACCGGCTCAAACCGGTTCAAACCGGATGAAACCGGATCAGATCGGATGAACCCGGTTCAGACCGGATCAAACCGGATGGAACCGGATCTAACCAGCTGAAACCGGGTCAAACCGGCTCAACCCGGTTCACACCAGATCAAACCGGCTCAAACGGGTTCAAACCGGTCAGACCGGATGAAAACGGTTCAGATCAGATGAAACCGGATGGAACCGGATCAAACCGGCTCAAACAGGTTCAAACCGGATCAGACTGGATGAAAACGGTTCAGACCGGATTAAACCGGATGGAACCGGATCAAACCGGCTCAAACTGTTTCAAACCGGATAAATCCGGTTCAGACCAGATGAAACCGGATGGAACCGGATCAAATCAGCTGAAACCGGTTCAAACAGGCTCAAACCGGTTGAAACCGGATCAAACCGGCTCTAACTGGTTCAAACCGGATCAAACCGGTTCAGACCGGATCAAACTGGATGGAACCGGATCAAACCGTCTCAAACCGGTTCAGTCCGGATCAAACCGGCTCAATCCGGTTGAAACCGGATCAGACCGGTTCAGACCGGATGAAACCGGCTCAGACCGGATCAAACCGGATGGAACCGGATCAAACCAGCTGAAACCGGTTCAAACCGGCTCAAACCGGTTCAAACCGGATGAAACCGGATCAGATCGGATGAACCCGGTTCAGACCGGATCAAACCGGATGGAACCGGATCTAACCAGCTGAAACCGGGTCAAACCGGCTCAACCCGGTTCACACCAGATCAAACCGGCTCAAACGGGTTCAAACCGGTCAGACCGGATGAAAACGGTTCAGACCAGATGAAACCGGATGGAACCGGATCAAACCGGCTCAAACAGGTTCAAACCGGATCAGACTGGATGAAAACGGTTCAGACCGGATTAAACCGGATGGAACCGGATCAAACCGGCTCAAACTGTTTCAAACCGGATAAATCCGGTTCAGACCAGATGAAACCGGATGGAACCGGATCAAATCAGCTGAAACCGGTTCAAACAGGCTCAAACCGGTTGAAACCGGATCAAACCGGCTCTAACTGGTTCAAACCGGATCAAACCGGTTCAGACCGGATCAAACTGGATGGAACCGGATCAAACCGTCTCAAACCGGTTCAGTCCGGATCAAACCGGCTCAATCCGGTTGAAACCGGATCAGACCGGTTCAGACCGGATGAAACCGGCTCAGACCGGATCAAACCGGATGGAACCGGATCAAACCAGCTGAAACCGGTTCAAACCGGCTCAAACCGGTTCAAACCGGATGAACCCGGTTCAGACCGGATGAACCCGGTTCAGACCGGATCAAACCGGATGGAACCGGATCTAACCAGCTGAAACCGGGTCAAACCGGCTCAACCCGGTTCACACCAGATCAAACCGGCTCAAACGGGTTCAAACCGGTCAGACCGGATGAAAACGGTTCAGACCAGATGAAACCGGATGGAACCGGATCAAACCGGCTCAAACTGGTTCAAACCGGATCAATCCGGTTCAGACCAGATGAAAGCGGTTAGGCCAGATCAAACCGGATGGAACCTGATCAAACCAGCTGAAACCGGTTCAAACCGGCTCAAACCGGCTCAAACCGGTTCAAACCGGATCAGACAGGATGAAAACGGTTCAGACCGGATTAAACCGGATGGAACTGGATCAATCCGGCTAAAACTGGTTCAAACCGGATAAATCCGGTTCAGACCAGATGAAACCGTATGGAACCGGATCAAACCAGCTGAAACCGGTTCAAACCGGCTCAAACCGGTTCAAACCGGATCAAACCGGCTCTAACTGGTTCAAACCGGATCAAACCGGTTCAGATCGGATCAGACCAGATGGAACCGGATCAAACCGGCTGAAACTGGTTCATACCGGATCAAACTGGATGGAACCGGATCAAACCGGATGGAACCGGATCAAACCAGCTGAAACCGGCTCAATCCGGCTCAAACCTGTTCAAACCGGATCAGACTGGATGAAAAAGGTTCAGACCGGATTAAACCGGATGGAACCGGATCAAACCGGATGGAACCGGATCAAACCAGCTGAAACCGGCTCAATCCGGCTCAAACCTGTTCAAACCGGATCAGACTGGATGAAAAAGGTTCAGACCGGATTAAACCGGATGGAACCGGATCAAACCGGCTCAAACTGGTTCAAACCGGATAAATCCGGTTCAGACCAGATGAAACCAGATGGAACCGGATCAAACCAGCTGAAACCGGTTCAAACCGGCTCAAACTGGTTCAAACCGGATCAAACCGGCTCTAACTGGTTCATACCGGATCAAACCGGTTCAGACCGGATGAAACCGGTTCAGACGGGATAAAAGCGGATGGAACCGGATCACACCGGCTCAAACGGGTTCAAACCGGATCAAACCGTCTCAGACCGGATCAAACCGGATCCAACCGGATCAAACCAGCTGAAACCGGCTCAAACCGGCTCAAACCGGATCAAACCGGCTCTAACTGGTTCAAACCGGATCAAACCGGTTCAGACCGGATGAGACCGGATGAAACCGGTTCAGACCGGATCTAACCGGATGGATCCGGCCCAAACCGGCTCAAACTGGTTCAAACCGGATGAGAACGGTTCAGACCGGATGAAACCGGATGGAACCGGATCAAACCAGCTGAAACCGGTTCAAACCGGCTCAAACCGGTTCAGTCCTGATCAAACCGGATCAGACCGGTTCAGACCGTATCAAACCGGTTCAGACCGGATGAAACCGGATGGAACCGATCAAACCGGCTCCAACTGGTTCATACCGGATCAAACCGGTTCAGACCGGATGAAACCGGTTCTGACCGGATCAAACCGG